>NC_139021.1:43309401-43470473 GCF_964662115.1 Mustela nivalis
TCCCATCCTCTGATACTTTAGCCAAGGATGTTGGTTTTTGTAATTTTATTTTTTTTAATTAAAGAACATTTGACATGCAATGTATATTTGACATGCAATGTATTCATTTCAGTGTACAACATAGTAATCTGAAATGTATTTACATACATTTGAAATGGTCATCACAACAAGTCTAGTTACCATCTGTCACCATACAGAGTTCTTACAATATTACCGACTATATTCCCTGTGCTGTATATTATACTCCCATGTCTTTTCTTATAACTGGAAGATTATACCTTTTAATCCTCTTCATCTATTTTGTCTATCCCCCAAAGCCCCTTCACTCTGGCAACCATCAGATTGTTCTCTGTATCTATGAGTCTCTTTCTGTTTTGTTTGCTCGTTTGTTTTTTAGGTTCACGTGTAAGTGAAACCACATAGTATCTGTCTTTCTCTGTCTGACTTACTTCATTTAGCACAATACTATGTCTTTCCACATTGTTCTAAATGGCAAGACTTTGTTCTTTCTTGCGAATGAGAAAAAACATATATATATGTATATATATATACATATATATATTTCTCACATCTTCTTTTCCATTCCATCTTTATCCATTCATGCTTTGATGGGCACTTTGCTTCCATATCTTGGCTATTGTAAAAAAATGTGATCAACATAGGAGTACCTATGTCTTTTTGAATTAGTGTCTTTGTTTTTTTTGGACAAATACATATAACTAGAATATACAACTAGAATTGCTGAATTATACAGTCATTTTATTTTTAATTTATTGAGGAAAACCATACTGTTTTCTGTAGTGGCTTCACCAACTTACATTCCCAACAGCGCACAAGGGTCCCCTTTTCTCCTCATCCTCACCAACATGTGCTATAACTTCTCTTTTTGATACCAGTCTTTCAGACAGGTATAAGGTGGTATCTCATTGTGGTTTTGATTTGCATTTCCTTGATACTTGGTGATGTTGAACATCTTTTCATGTTCCTCTCAGCCATTTGTATGAGTTGTATGGGTTCTTTACGTATTTCGGATGCTAATCCTTTATTGAACATATCATTTGTAAATATCTTCTCTCATTCAGTAGGTTGGTTGCCTTTTTGTTTTGTTGATAGTTTTCTTTGCTGTGAAGAAGCTTTTTAGTTTTATGTAGTCCTACACTTATTTTTGTTTTTGCTTCCCTTGCCTGAGAAGATGGAACCAAAAAAATATCATGAAGACTGTTGTCAAAGAGCTTACTGCCCATGTTTTTTTCTAGAAGTTTTATGGTTTCAGGTCTCACATAGAAGTCTTTAAGTCATTTACAGTTTATTTTTGTATATGGTGTAAGATAGAGATCCAGTTTCATTCTTTGGCCTATATCTGTCTAATTCCCTCAATACCATTTATTAAAGATACTGTCTTTTCTCCATTATGTATTGTTGGCTCTTTTGTTGCATAAGCACACTATTTATTTTATTTCTGATTTTTAACTGCTCCATATTTAAATCATTATATTATCATAATTGTATTAGCACTGAGTTTTAAGGTGTAGATGATTCTAACTAGCTTATAATTTTCCCTTTCTGAGCATTTATAGTTTTTGTCATGATTTTTCTTTTTTTTTAAGAAATATTTTATTTATTTATTATTTTAGAGAGAGTGAACAGGGCAAGGGGCAAAGAGAGAGAGGGAATCCCAAGTGGACCCCATACTGAGTGCAGGGCATGACTCCGGGCTCAACCTCTTGTCTCTGAGTTCCTGACCTGAGCTGAAATCAAGAATCGGACACTTAACTGACTGAGCCACCCAGGAACCCTATGATTTGTCTTTTTAAATCTTCCATATCTTTGTGATCCTAGATCTTCTTTATTAAGACAATCAGGTGTCCCACAAACCCACCGAAATACTGGTGTTAACTCTCAGATTCCCCTAATTTTTAGTTCTCCCAAAATATAACCCGTTATGTGAACAATGGTTTTTGGTGGCCTAGTCCCTCAGGGAGTCTATTTTATGGATGATATCAAAGCAGAGGGTGCTCTTTGGAGTAGACTGAAAAGGAATCCATTTTCCTAACCTGGATTTTAATTAGTCAAATGAGACATGTTAATGTTATTCATTTGAGATTTGAGGTGAAGGGAACCAAAACAGAAAGGAATGTAGCAAGCCTAAAATCCAACTGAGATTCTCTGACTTCTCCAGAAAGTTGGGATGGCATACCCCTAAATTTAAGATTTTTTTTCACAAAAGGATTATAAAAGGAAGAAAAAAAAATGGGAGAGGCTAAATGTTACCCAGGAATATAGTAGCATATGTGCCACAAAGTTGCTGAAGGCTCAAGTACCAGGCTTATAGCGTTTCTTTGCAGTACAGTTGCTTATCAATGAAGCGTGTATGCAGTCTAATTAACATAATTGGAACTACTATAATTATGCTATCATTTTGTTTACTTTAGCACATTCTGTTGAGGTATATGGGTAGCAATATTTGCTATTGAAATATTGCCCCCTTGCTGCATGCAGGTTGTTTAATCATCCTGTTTATTCTACCTTCCTCGTGGTGCCACCCTAACTCAAAGGAGAGGAAAGTGTTAAGTCCTTGTAGCCTGGAAAGGCGTGGAAGAAAAAAAACAATGAGACAATCAAGAACCCAGAGCCACAGAGCTCCAAAAGTGGGCAGTTTTGCAAAAGCATGATAGGAAAATAACACTCCCTAGTTCAGGGCATTCAATCTAATAAAATGATGAAGGAAATTGATTTCAAACAGAATGCATTCATCATGCGTGGTTTGCTCCTCTGTTTTAAGCAGTTGAAACAAGTTAGATCTCATTCTGGAAAACTGAGAATAAAGTCATAAAGGCTCAGTGGGATTTGCTCTAAATATCCATTACCACAATGGTACCAAAAGATTTTATTTGCTTTGACCTTTTAAGTGAAGCAGCAGTGAGAATGGGGAAATGCTTCTTGCTACTCAACATTCCTGCTCTTACTTCTTGTTTTTTAGAGGCACTATGGATTTTTTTCCCCTGAGTTTTCAGCAGAACCGTGCAGGAGATAAGAACTTTACAATCTTTTACAGGCCAACAGGACCTTGTATGATAGCTTCTGTCCAGCATCTTCAAAGGAAGACAGGGACCAGGGGTCTTGATTTTCAGAATAAGTTTGTGTGGCTGTTCTATGGCACAGAAGAGGTTACACAGGTGTTTCAGGGCTTTGAAGTTTTCTTTTTGCTCATGTTGTTTCTAAAGAGAAGGTGTGGGCTAAAGCATTCCGGATGGTTCCTACTGGAGGCGTCAAGCCAAGGCAAGCAGATGTTGGTGTCACATTCACAGCCAATGAGTGTAATATCTGGTTTTTCATAACTACTCTTCCAAAGAGCATAAACAGAACACAGTATAAAGATCAATAAAACAGGGGGAGACATGCTTCGTGCCCTCTCGTCCCACTGAGCTCTCTGAATGACTCCACATCTTCCTGCCTCCATTTCCTGAGCTCCCTGTTAGACATCACAAGTCACTGGAAAATCTGCTAATGTGTACACTCCTTCTTAAAGGTACATCACATAGTCTTTGCCAATGTTTTAGATGTGGGTCTTAGTCATCTACCAGATGTTTTTATTTACTAGCTGTTATTTAAAATAGCTTGTAGGGTTTTCTTATTTCATTCTGATCTCATTCCATTTGGAAATCTTTAAATGCATGCAACACATGTATTCCTGAAGTACAGACACAGCAGCAGTAAATACGACCGTGAAAGCATTTTATAAAATCCACACAAAATCAGTCAACTGCGTGAACCTGCTGAACAGTATTTAATACTCATATTAAGTAATGAATTAAACAGGAACATTTTAATGGAGGCTGAGCTCAGTGAATGCCATCAGTGCCCTCTGGTCAAGATCCCCCCTTTCTTGGTCAGCATACTTAACCCTCCAGCTTCTGCGAATGTGGGTGGTTAATGGCCTATTGGTGCTTTTTTTCTCCAGAGAATTTCCCCAAGTTGATCTAAACATGAGTGTTCTTCCTAAAGGTTCTTCAGATGGACAGGCGCACACATGCATACAGGGCAGCCCACTGCCAATAACTGAATAACATGCAGCTATATAGGGCCCATTCCCTTGACCACAGTACAGTTCATGCCCCAGAGCTCCCTGAGGGATTAGCCTGAAGATGGACCTACATTCTTACATAGATCTTTCCCCTGCCCTATCTTGCCTCCCTCCTTTTCTCTCTCAAAAAGGCACTCCTTGGTCCACTAAAATTCCTGTTCTGTTTCTAGAACCTAGAAAGAGGAACTATCTGAATAATTTGCATCATAGAGTGTTATATGGTATATATTCTGAAGAGAGAATGGAAGTGCAAAGGGCAATAAATACGGAGAGCTGGAGGCACAACTTGATACTGAGCAGTGACTCTATTTTTCATAATGGATGCACACACACACACACACACACACACACACACACGCATACAAGTTGAGGACTATTATACGTTATCTTGAGAAGCACTAATACCGGAATAATAATACTGGTCATTAGGAGGCCAGGCTCTTCAGCAGAGGTTTGTATTAAATCTAGTTGCTTGTATACTCTGATGGTGTGACCTTGGACAAGTCACTGAACTTCTTTGCTTCTTAGTTTTCTCATCCATAAAATGGGGATAATAATAGTAACTACTCCTAGAGTTGTGTAAAGCACCACATGAGTTAGTGAATATAAATTTTTAGAACAGTATACAATACAAAGTAACTTCTCAAAGAAAGTTAATATTTTTCAATATCACACATGCTGCAGGAACAACACGGTCTTTATCAACAACCATTATAAGTTCAGAATGTGGGACATTAACAAGATTTCAAAATGACAAAGCTTCTTTCTCTGCTCTGAATCTTGGAAAGGCTCACTAAGATTTAATACAATGGATTCAGAAAGCACTTCAGGTCTCCATAGGACACAGCAGAATTTTACTCATTTATTTAATAAACATTATGTACAAGGAACTATTCTAGGAACTGTACATGTCACAGTAATCTGACCAGATTCCTTCATTCTTAGAGTTTATATTCCAACAATAGACAAATACAACAAGCAAATGAAGGTAAGACTTCCTTGGACAGTGACAAAAGCTATAAACATTGACAGTAATGATCTAGAACAATGTTGTCCAAAAAAACTCTCTGGATGATGGAGATGTTCTGTATCTGCACTGCCCTCATCACCACTAGCTACCTGTAACTACTGAGCACTTGAAATGTGTCTAGTGAGACAAGATAACTAAATTTCTAATTTTAAAATTTAAAATGAAAATCAAATAGGCACAAGTAAATTTGAATGTATAGGAGGAGAACCGAGAATCCAGAAATAGACCCACACATACATGAACACAGGAATTATTAAAACAAATAACTAATTGGACACACTGAAGACTGAAGAAGGAAGAGATTTTTTTCAATAAATGATACTTTTGGGGGGCTATAAAAATTAAAATACAAAATTAAACTTGGATCCTACATAACTGTATAAAGGAATTAATTCTAGGGATTGCATATCTAAATATTAAGGGCAGCACAATAAAACTTCTGGGAAACAATATAGGAGGATACCTTGCTGGCACAAAAATTTCATAAACAGGACTTACAAATCACTGGACATAAAGGAAAAGATTGATAAACTGGAGTCGATTAAAATTAAAAAAATTTTATTCATCAAGATATTTTATGAGATTTTTTTAAAAAAAAAACAAGCTACAGAGTGAGAGAAGATATTTGCAACGTATATATCTCACAAAGCACTTGTATCCATGATATAGAGAGAGAATACCTATGAATCATAACAAAAAGGCAGAGGATGTAATAGAAAAAATGGAAAAGACTTAAATCTTCACAGGACTTCACAAAAAGTCATATCCAATTAGCCAATAAATATTTGAAAAGATGCTTAATCTTACTCAGAGTCAAGGAACTAGAAATAAAAAAATCAACATGAAATACCATCACACACCCACCAAGATGTCTAAAAGTAAGAAAGTGGATGTTATCAAGCATACGTGGAGATGTGGAGCAATTGGGACCTTATATAAAGTTGTAGAGAATGTTGGGCCACCTTGGTGGCTGAGTTGGCTGAATGCCAGACTCTTGGTTTTGGCTCAGGTCATGATCTCAGAGTTATGAGATCAAGCCCCAAGTTGAGCCCCATGTGGGGCTCTGCACTCAGCACGGAGTCGGCTTGAGATTCTCTCCCTCTCCCACCTCCTCTGTCCCTTCCACTGCTTGCACAGGCATGTGCTCTCTCTCAAATAAATACATAAATAAATAAAATCTTCCTTAAAAAATTTGCAGGGAACTTCAACTAGAATAATCCGTTTTGAGAAACATTTGCATACTCTTTTATTCCAGCAATTTCATTCCTGAATATATACTTAATAGAAGTGTATACAAATGCGCTCCAAAATATGTATACAGTAACCTTCACAGCAACACTGTTCATAATAGTACAAAACAGAAAATAATGCAAATGTTCATGAACAGAAGAATGGGTAAATAGTAGTGGCTTCACATAGTAAATTATTACACAGCAATGAAAAGTCAGTAAGCCACTTCTATATACAATGAACAGCATGGATGAATTCCACAAACAGAATGTGGAATAGGAAAAGTTGAAAGCAGTATACACCATATGAACAGTAGATACCTTCTTTAGAGTTCAAAATCAGGCAAAACAAATCTACAGAGTAAGAAGTCAGGAGAGTCATGGCCTTGGGGAAGAGGGAATCTCAAGGGAAGATGAGCATAGTTTATATTTTTATGGGTCTTGGTAACATTTGGTTGTATAGCTTTCTATATTATTCTTCATTAAAAAGCTTATTTTAAAGAAATACATAACCAAACAGAAAATATAGTATGATCCCATCCTGTTTTGTGAAAATCTATGTGTGTGTATCTATTCAGAACACTGAATTTTCTTTGGGAATTTGGAGGGAGTTATTGGCAATCTGTATTCGCTTTCCTAATCATATTTTCTAATTCATCTGCAGAAAACATGTATAATGTGGTAATAAGAAGCACATTTTTTTTCTGTATCACAATAACAATACGAACAACAAAAATTAAAGTTAAGACATAGGCCAAGAGAAGATGGAAGATCAAAGGAGAGATTTTCTTTTAGGAGCTAGGATAGACCTTAGCATTTTTATGTGCTATAGTGGGAAGAATTTGGGAGAGGTAGGAGCTGAGAGATTTTCATTTTGTTTTGTTATTGCGAAAACATAAATGCCAATTCTGTCCATTAATACTCTGTTTAGTTAGATCTAGTCCTCTTACATGCAGTTTGCCAGCATCTGCTTTGGACAGGAGCTATTCTTTTTTTTTTTTTTTTTTTTAAAGATTTTATTTATTTATTTGACAGAGAGAGAGAGATCACAAGTAGGCAGAGAGGCAGGCAGAGAGAGAGAGAGGAGGAAGCAGGCTCCCCACTGAGCAGAGAGCCCGATGCGGGACTCGATCCAGGACCCTGAGATCATGACCTGAGCCGAAGGCAGGGGCTTAACCCACTGAGCCACCCAGGCGCCCCAGGAGCTATTCTTTTTTGTTAGCTTTCTTCTCATTTCCATTATAGTCAAGCACTCCCAAATATCACCCTCGAAAAGCAGTTAATTCTCTGTGAGAAGAGTAAAAATAAACAAGCAGCCAATAACAGCAATAACAAAAACAAGCAGAACTACACAAAAGCACCAGTGTTTTCTTTGGCATACAGCAAAGTCTTCAGAGGGTTTAGCATGATACTCCAGCCTTCATTACAGAGCGCCAACCTTCTCCTCTTGCCTTATTTTCTGCCACTCACATCAGCCCCGCTCTGCGGTGGGCATATGGACACCTGTGCATTCCTCTAGCTTTTTCATATTTATATTATCATCTAGCTCTTCTCCACCTGGCCAAATCCTCCGTGTTTTAAGGCTCTGCTGTAATGATGACTGTTTGAAGAAGTTGTCTAAGTTCCCCTAGCTGTAAGAGTTCCCTCCCTCTGGGTTTTCTGAATAATTTGTAATAGCAAGGGATACTATTTTGTACCAGGAACTGATACCATTATTGTTATTCCTCAAGACTAATCCACCAAGGTGATAGGATTATACCTTTCTATCAGATCAAAAAACTATCCATGCTCACTTAGCCAGTAAGAAGAGTCAGGATTTGACTGACATCTGCTGTCATTAAGCCAGTGTTCTTGTGTATGTGCCTGGGGTCTCGACTAGACATTATGTTTGAGGGCAGGAACCACACCATAGTAATTTTGGTTTCCCCAACACCTGGCACAGAAACGAACTGTGTTAAGTAGTTCTAAATGCTTACAGAACTGAACTGTATTGACTTCAGTAAGCGTAACATCGTGTTGTGGGAGTGGTATGGGCCAAATGATGTCTATTCCAAAACTCAAAGTGGAAGTCCTAGTCCCCTACTTCCTCAGAATGTGACTGTATTTGAAGAGATAATTGGGGTAAAATGAGGACATATTGGTTAAGAGGAGATCAGGACACAGACCCACGGAGAGATGACCGTGGAGGACAATGGCCATCTACAAGCCCAGGAGGGGTGTCTCAGAAGAAATCACCCTGGCTGACATCTTGATCTCTAGCCACAGAACAGTGAGAGAGTGGTTTTCTGTTATTAATCCACTTTGTCTGCGGCACTTGCTGTGGGAGCTCAGCAACCCGCACAGTTGCTTTGGCCGTGGCACCTTAGCTTGTGCCCTATCAAAGCTCTGCTGAGTTTCATTCTGTCTCCTGTTTGGCTCTGGCTTCCTTCTGCAGAGTCTACAAATCTTCCAGGTCCTACTTCTTCTTCATCAGATCTTCTAATTTCTTGGAATTTGTGGTTTCCTGTTCTATCCATCTGTGTGATGATCTCTCTGTCCTTGCCCTTTTTACTGGCCCTGTTTTGGGCTGGCTTGTCTGATTTTGACTTGTAGCTTCCTGTTACTCAAATAACTGTCTGATTAGAATTTCCAGATATAGTAGATAAAAATATTGTTTATCCAAAACTTGAATTTAACTGGGTGTCCTGTATTTTATCTGACAATTCTCTATGTCCATTGCTTTACCCTCCACCATAGTCTTCAGTGTCCTTGCTGTGGCACAATTAATTAAGAATATACCTACAGTTAAAAAAAAAAAATCAGATTTAGAGGAAGGCATGGAGTTCAAATTCTAACATTCCCACTAATTTTTCAAGTCGCATGGAACAATTCGTTCTATCATTTAGAATCTTTCATTCAAAATCCATTTGCCCATTTCTTGTCAAACCTAGCTGAGAAAGGGAAAACTTAATCCTATTCTATTTATTTCTGTCCAGCCAGCTCCTCTAAATTGCTGGGCTCTTAATTATTATTTCAAATACTTCATTCTTCATCAGACTTCCTCCAACCAGGAACCAAGGCAATGTTTTCAAGCACTACTTGGTTTCACTCCATTCCACCCATGGCCCTCCCACCCCCATCCAATTCTAAGCAGTCTTTTCCCATTCATTCCTTGTGTATGAACCATTGGAAATATATCCGCAAGCCATATATAAGCCCTTTTCCACAACTCTATCCACCACACTGGCCATGGTGTCTTCGACATATACTTCTTTTGGAAAAAGAGGCTGAGGTATTTACCAACTTCATAAAGCTCTTCTGTAAATAAAGCAGTGTAAGTTTTGCTTGGGATCTGTTTTTTTATTCAGAGAGCTAAATCAATAGTATGTTCTGTGATTCTGCTTAAAGGGAGACACGGTTAAGGAGCTTAACAGAGACAGCATGGGCCGTACAGCAGTTGCCCAGGCTCTGTAGATGTCGATTAACTCCCCAATGTTCCCTCTTAGACAGATGTTCCCTAGGAAACTTGCCAAAACACATGCATGTTCTGTTAGCAGCGAAGAAGTTAAATAGAAAGCCACTTCCTCCTTTTCCTGAATGCATGCTCGAAAATCAGAAACTATAATTAAATGCATATGTGGCATTTTTCACAATATGTTAGGTTGGTGGTTCTAATTATTATCATACGTACCATATTTGATCTGGTAGAACATGTGAAAATGTTTATATACTTTTACATTATGGTTTAGCAACACATATAAACATTTAGGTACAAAAGGATTATAAATTTTGTTAAAGGCATTGAATTACTGTCAAAAAGAGAGAAACTTTAGCAATTATCCTTGTATTTTTTGCAAACCTTTTGTCACAGAACAAACTGTTTCAGAAAGTAAAACTGCAAGGAAAACCCAAATTGAGGGAGTGAGACTGAAATGTGTCAAATAAACAGTATATTTTCCTGGAGCCATCTTTTAGGGCTCGGCGAGGATTGGGGAATACAGGGCTGGGGTAGTTCCTGGGCTCATCTATCTCCTCCTCCTCTCCTAAAAAGTGAAGACACAGGAGTGGAGGGCCTGTGAATCACCCAAAGTCGCAGAGCAGCCGTCTGCCTGGGAATCATGGAGAATTTACTATGTTCCAAGCACTTCTCTTACAGGAATTCTAATCTTTACCACACACTGGCTCTCACATTACAAAGGCAAAAACCAGTTCGAAAGTTTTAGGTGGCTTTCCCATTGTTATTCGCTGATTAAAGGCAGAACCTGGAACAACAGAACCCAGATTCAAGGGTAAAAGCTTCCTCTGCCTCCAGGGTTGAGGGTAGGCTTTGTCTTTTTAAAATGTTAGGAGTGTTAAATTAATTCAACGAGGAGGCCATTAGACTGAGGTGGCTCTAATGCCCTGGCTACTAGCATAAGCAAACGGAAATCTAAGCCTGCAAATACCTCAAAATTTTCGAAATTGAAACTAAGGACAATCAAGCCCCAACAGCCAACTAGCCTTTGAGCTCCAGCCAATCAATAATTTCCTTACTTTGCTTCCCCCTTCTCTACAAAAGTCCCTCCCCAGGCCTAGTGGGTGGAGCAGCTCCTCACCCAGACGGTGCTGCTTGATTGCTATTGATGAATGCTGGAATAAACTCTTAAAAAAAAAAAAAAGTCAATATGCCTCAGTTTATCTTTTAGCAGGGTGAAGGAATTTTGTAATTTTTGTAGCTGTGACTTTTATTGCTCACTAGAAAAATGGCAAGGAGTATGCAACGTAACCTTCAAGCAAATTTGCATGTCATCCACTCATTAAATGTCAAAGCTGAAAAGTCTTAGGAGGGCATCTGGTCCATTCTCTTCATGTTAAAGATGAGGAATCTGAGGTCCACCAGCTGTGTGACTTGAGATCAATAGCAACCTGCAGGGGTGTTTTTGAAAACCCCACCCCCCGGCATCCTCATACCCTTAATTCTAAAGCAGGGTTGGGCAAAGGTAGCTCTGGCTCAATGGGCAATCTTGAAATGCGAGGCAATGTGTCTTCTTAGGGGGCCAAGGCAATGGGAATGGTCTGGTTAAAGGGCCTATAACTACTGCAGGGACGAAGTTTCCCCGGGGATGAATAAGCATATAGATAACCCAGCCAATTAGGACCGTTTCTCCTAATGTTTTTTGCTTAATGTAGAGAGTCAGTTAATCAAACTCAAACAGCTCCAGCTACTGTCGGCTATTTCCTACCTAATTGACAGGGCTGGAGTGCCCACCGGAGGGAGCTTCTGCAATCCCAGTTGTGGCTGGGGATGAGTTTTGCGGTTGGAAGGAAGTTAAGATGCCCTGAAGTCTAGACACAGAGACTCATCTTTAAAGGTGGAACAAGGAGCCCTGGAGAGGGACAGTTATAAAAGTGCAGTTCAGGAGTCTGCTTGACTAATAATGACTAGAAGCAACTGCCCTAGGGCTCCCTTCTGACTTAAACTATTAGAGGTAACCACTGTGATTTATAGAAAGATGGGAGTAGAGAACATCCTTCCTTCCTCCCTCCTGTTCCTCTAATGCATTTTGAAGTTTGGTGATATCATAGGAGCCACTTTCATTCATTTCTAGCTGTGAAGCGGATCACAATTACCCATTAGAACTGCAAAGCAACTAAAAAATCACATTTTAGAGAGTGTTTTTAACACCATATGGTTGGGTACTGACAGGATAGAGCACAAAGGCAACAGAAAAGTGTGGTGATAGAAGCATTTTCATTAAATCTACCTTTTCCTTCTCTTGCTTCCCATTTCCAAGGCTATTTGGAACAGAAATTGATGCCAGGGCTCATAGGAGGACAAAACCTCTGCTGATCTCATGGGGAATGGGGAACAGGTGCAGAAGAGGAGGTTGGGTGACATCTAGAGCTGCCTGTTCTTTACAGTGTGCTCACGAAGAAACATATTCATTCTCTTTGGTTTAGTTGCTTCTCAAGTTCTCACTCATAATGGTCTTATTTATTTTATCCTTTTCCTATTAAGTGCATCCATGAGAAAAAAGCTACTGAAAAACCAGATATGAGAAACTACCTGAAAAGATGATTCACTAAATCCCCAGAGACACCCCAAATTAGGTCTGACATACCACTTTTCAGACATTGATTGAGAACACACTAAATATTGTAAGTTGACTAAGAATGGCACAAAATAAAGAAATGTAATTGACCAAGGAAATGGATATTGTTTGGGAGGGCTAGAACTGTGGCATGCTTCGAAAAAGATTCTTGTAAGAACCTGACTCAGTAAAAAACCACACCACTATTGATTAGAGAGCTTTGCCATGGACCAATGGTGCCTCAATACCTCCCAGAAACCTCCAGCAGCCCTGCAGATGACAGAGTAGTTTCCCTCAATTTACAAACTGGGAAACTGATCTTCAGAAAAGTTAAGTAATTTTCCAAAAGGCAATAGCCAATAAAGGGTTATCTGACTCCCAAGTCCTATTTCACAATTTAGTTTTTGAATATATATACCACAGTTTTGGACTTCTGGGTAAAATGATGACATGAGAACAGGGATGTTGTTGTTGTTGTTGTTGTTGTTTTTAAGATTTTACTTATTTATTTGACAGACAGAGATCACAAGCAGGCAGAGATGCAGGTGGAGAAAGCAGGGAGGGGAGGAAGCAGGCTCCCTGATGAGCAGAAAGCCCAATGTGGGGCTGCATCCCAGGACCCTGAGATCATGACCTGAGCTGAAGCCAGAGGCTTAACTCACTGAGCTACCCAGGTGCCCCATGAGAACAGTTGTTTAATCATCCAATAGTGAGAGAGCCAGATGGAGGAGAAACAGCAGACTGTGATGGACAACTTTCATCTCAGAGAGGAGGTAGCCAAAGACTAGAACAGACCAAGTACCACACAATGGGAAAGTGTGAATCCCTCTGGACAGGGTACCACTGAGTTCACTTGCGGCAGCCAGAGGAAGTACACAGTGCTCTGGACCAAAGGCAAAGGCATCTGCAAAGATTGCCCAATGTTCTGACTCAAACTCCCTGTATACTCCTCAGCTACAAAACACCAAAGCTAGTCAAAGAAAACTATGATAAATTTAGTTTTTCACCTTCTTTATTTGAAAATGAAGGTTGGATAGAGGTCCACATCAATCTCAGTTCCAAATTTATTTTAAGTCAATCCTGAGTAAACATAGGCTGTCATATGAAAGGATAAGCAGAGAAATAACCATGCTTTTGAAATTATATTGCAGTTCTAAAGAAAAAGATAATCCTGAGATCATCACAAGTGTCTTGCTTTTAAATAGATTCCTTTGAGGGGTGCCTGGGTGGCTCAGTGGGTTAAGCTGCTGCCTTCGGCTCAGGTCATGATCTCAGGGTCCTGGGATCGAGTCTTACATCGGGCTCTCTGCTCAGCGGGGATCCTGCTTCCCTTCCTCTCTCTCTCTGCCTGCCTCTCTGTCTACTTGTGATCGCTCTCTGTCAAATAAATAAATCTTTAGAAATAAATAAATAAATAGATAGATAGATTCCTTTGAGGAAAAAAGAATTTAAAATTTTTTTAATTCTTACCTAGTTTTTCAAATATACACAAGAAGAAACTGAATCAAATAAAATGCAGTATTAAGTCATAAAGAGAAAAAAACCTTGGATAAGAAAGTGTATACGATGTGAAAGACATGAATTTGCAATTAAAAATTACAGCATAATCTTTCCATAATATTCTGAGTATAATACAAAATAAATTTAATGAAGGACAGATTTAATATTTTAATACAAAATTCAGCAGAACAAGGTACAGACCCCAATATTTTGATGACAGCTAAAGAGATCAGATCCAGTAAAATATATAGGATATATATTTAGGATTTTCATTTCTGTGTGCAGACACCCAACATTTCAGACACACACAGGGGTCAGAAAATATAATATTTAAGTACTTCCTGAAAACAACTATTTAAATAATTTGAACAATTTGGTGGAAATATAAACTGATACAGACACTATGAAACAGCATAAAGTTTTTTCAAGAAACTTTAAAAAGAACTACCATGTAACCCAGCATTCCTACTTTGGGGTACATATCCAAAGGAGACAAAAATCATCAACTGAGAGAAATATCTGTACTTCGATGTTCACAGAAAATATTATCACAAACACTACGTCATAGTAAATATTGCTCACAACAACCAACGTATAAGAACAACCTAAGTGTCTGTAAATAGGTAAGTGGATAAAGAAAATGTGGTATGTGGTACACACACAAACACAGAGGGACATGATTTTGCCTTTAAAAAGAGGGAAATCCTGGGGCTCCTGGCTGGCTCAGTGGGTTAAAGTCTCTGCCTTTGGCTCAGGTCATGACCTCAGGGTCCTGGGATTGAGCCCCACATCAAGATCACTGCTCGGCTGGGAGCCTGCTTCCTCCTATCTCTCTGCCTGCCTCTCTGCCTGCTTGTGGTCTCTGTCTGTCAAATAAATAAATAGAATCTTTTAAAGGATAAGGAAATCCTGTTATTTGCATCATCAGGAATGAAACTGGAGGGCGTTATACTAAGTGAAATAGACCAGACAGAGAAAGACAAGTATTGCATTGTATCACTCATCCATGAATCAGAAAAAAAAAAAAAAAAGGAACAGAGAGTAGAATTATAGTTACCATGGACTGGGAGATGAGACAAGTAGAGAGAGATTGGTGAAGAGTACAAACTTTCAATCATGAAATGAATAAGGTCTGAGGATCTCATGTAGAAGATTGTGACAGTGGTTGATACCACTGTATTGTATAACCAAAATTCGCTGAAAGTAGGACTTAAATGTTCTCACAAAAAAATAATAAAAAAGAAGGGGTAACTATGTGAGGTGATGGATGTGTTAACTTCATGGGGAAAATCCTTTCATAATGTATACATCTATTAAATCATCATATTGTACAGTTTAAATGTATTACAATCTTATTTGTCAATTATATCCTAACAAAGCTGGAAAAATAAGGAGGGTGAAAACTTTTGGACATGATGAATATGTTTGTGGCATAGACTGTGATGATGCTTTCACAGATGTATACTTATTTCCAAACTCATCAAGTTATGTACACGAAATACGCAGTTTTTTATGTGTCAATCATACCTTACTAAAGTGGATTTTTAAAAAAGAAATGCAAGAAAAAACAACAATGGGTTGAAAATAAGAGTGAACAGTGAGATCCATTAAAGAGTGTCTATGTAATTTCCAACATGATTATAAAACTTAATACAAATGTGAAAATGGTCATTGAAGACTAGATGCATGATGTAATTAATAACAATAAGGTTAAAGTAAAATTTAAATTTAATTTATGTGTTATACATACAGGTTGGTGTTTTTAGGATATGTACATATCTATATACTCAGAAATCTGTTCCAGGAAGATCTGGGTTTGAATCCTGATTTTACCACTTAGTTTTCCATGATCTTCAGTAAATATCATTACAACACCCATGTATATAAATGCATCTATCCACACACATAACATATTTACAATAGGACAAGCCAACAAAATAATTATCTCTAGCTGACAGGATTATGTGAATTTTTTTTTTAATTTCCTGAATATATTTCTTGCCTTACTCAGATTAGTCAAGTAAGCATTTATCACTTCAGGGTCAGAGAATGGCATCAAATACAAGAAGAGAGATACTAAGATTGAAATTATAATTCTAGCTAAGGATCTTTTCTTGGGAAATTTCAATCTTCTGCACAACTAGGAACCTAGTTTGGGTTGAACCTGTATGAGAAGCTTATTAATCACACATGTCATTTCACACATCTCGGAAATCACATCATCAGAATTATTAAGATTCTTGAATGTGCCACTGATCACTGAGAGGCAGTGGAGAATGGCTTCTGAGAATGTGGACACCGAGATCAGACTGCCTCGGTCTATTTCCTGCTCAGTCCTTCCTCATTTACATCATGCTATACCCGGTAAACTATGTAACCTCTCTGGGATTTACTTTTCTACCTATAAACTAAGCATAATAAAAATGCATATTTCATAACTTGACAGTGAGAAAGGAGCCAGAAATAGCTGAGGAAGAACTTGAAGATTAAGGAAGCTGCAGGGTCAGTTTTAAAGGGAGAGCTGTCTCCAGAGCTCTGCCTTACTGCTCTTGGGTCCTCCTTGGTCCTGAAACCTGGTCCTCAAACTTGGTTCTGAAGCCAGGACTCCTGAAAAGCTGTTTATTATTTTGTTTTAAGTTATTATTTATTTGAGAGAGAGAGAGCACAAGCAGGGGAAGGAGCAAAGGCAGAGGGAGAAGCCTATTCCTGGCTGAGCAGAGCCAGCTATGGGACTCCATCCCAGAACCCTGGGAGAATGACCTGAACCAAAGGCAGATGCTTAATCAACTGAGCCACCCAGGTGTCCCTTATTATTATTATTTTTTAATCTCCATCTTTCTGCCTGACCTAAAACTGCATATGAATCTTCTGTTCTGACACCAGAATTATTCTACTATCAACAAAACATTTATTCGGGAGCTTTTGAAGCTCTACTCTATGGCAAGCATAGACACTAGATTCCGACCCCTTGAAGTTGATAGTAAGCTCAATATTCATGTATTAGGAATCAAATAGGAAAAACAAAGCCATGAGATTTCTATTCTGACTCTGAAAGATGTGTATTACATGGACACCATAGCCAAATTCTTACCATGGCACTACGTACTCTGTGTGAATAAACGGACCTGTAGAGAAATGGAAGTGGGGGTCATAGTTACTATGCCCAGAGGCTTTTGGCTTTGTTTTGCAGTCATTATATTTAGAATATTCACTCTTCTCTTTCTTCAGTTGGCTGCCCTGTTCTTTGGTTTCTGTCCTTGTTTGAATAGAAGCAAGTCTGAATACAAATGGCTGGTCAATTGCAAACTATCATTTGGAGGTAATTAATTTGGACAGCAAGCATAAACCTAGCATTTGTGGGGCTGACCTGAGGCTCAGTTAACTCACCAGATGAATTATTTTATATTTAGGTAGCTATTCTTCCAAAGACCCATTAATAAGACAGGTGTTTAACCTCTGGTTCCACATCTGACTCAAGTCCCAGAGGAGCACCAAGTTTCCCCACATATAGCAATAGAATATTTTGATGTGGTTTTTCATTTAACTGTCCTCAAGCCAACAACTTAACTAATTTATCTTCCTCCTCTCCTCCTCCTTCTTCTCCTTCTTCTTTCTCCTCCTCCTCTTATTCCTCCTCCTTCTCTTCCTCTTCCTCCTCCTCCTCCTTCTCCTCCTCTTCCTTCTCCTCCTTCTTCTTTGAGGCCAGCAAACTCCCAAGAACACCCAAACCAGAACAAAATAGGGAAAGGCATGTTGATTATCCTCATATCAGACACTGGAAAATGCTATGATTGATCTTGCTTATTGAGTGATTATGAAACAGATACACCACATTTCAAAAGCATGCATTTTCTATCAGGGGATTACCTGACCAGCTCCCCAAATGTTCTCCCTTTGAGAATCAGGACCCAGCCCTTGAAACATGACTCTCCAAATGTGTTTGCGGTACTCTATCAATACCTCTAAAAAAATCGGTGAATTTTGCAATCAACAACTAAAGAATCTTCAAGGACATCCTCACAAGGAGAACACCAGATTTTCAAATCTGAAACAGATGTGCAATGGCATGAGCTCTGTTCCTTAAGGCCCTTTCTGTGCTGGGAAGTATCACCCAGATGTTGCTACCTGGAAGGCCTTCGACGACTCTCAGACTTTGTCTAACATAATAGGGCAGTGACCCAGCTCCCCAGTTCAGAGATGTAGCACAAATGTAGCAGAAAATGCAATTGCACAGCATGGTGGCTGGTCATTGGTCTCTGCTTCCACCTCTGTAATAAACTGAATCTTGTCGTCCGACTAAGGATCGAACTCTTGTGCTCCATTTATTTCAGTCACGCTCCGCTGACATACAGTTAGTCAAACGGGCAGAAGTTAACCTCAACCTCTCCATCCTCCAGAAACACTTAAGTCTGTTTCATCTGATTTAACATCAGCACATATGTGTCGTACAAATCTTTGTTAAAGACCACTAACCTTAATGTTCAGAAAAGGGCACTGCTGAATCTGATGAATTTAAAACATGGAAAGATGAAAACCAAGAATTTCACAAGATTGCTTTCGTTAAAAATGCTTTATTAGTCAAGACTGCCAAGTGGGGAATGTATCAAAGGTAAGGCTACTACAAAGAAGAAAAGTGCTTTTCTTCCCCAAACATATGTTCTGCAGCTGAGCCCCATTCCCAGTTTTGAGGCTTGTTTCATGTGGTGTTCTGATTCTTTTTTTGGCTGAAAGCCCAAACATCTCTGATGATACTTTCCCTCTCTTCCCAGACTTTAGCTTCAGACACTGAAATGTTCGACAGAACACAGAATAAAGTACGAACATGCAGTTGTGTCTCCATGCAGTCAAGAGCTCAAGTAACGTGTTTGTCCAAAGAAAAAAGTAAAACAAAAGTCATTATTTTGCTAGTTGGAAAAACATTTGGGGAAAATTGCATGGTTGGGAGTTTTTTTTCCCCAGAAATATTCCTTCCTCTTCATTTTGAAAAGTGAGGTGAGAAAGGGAAGGCAAAGAATGGAGGAGAAGGAGAATTTTTGAAAATTGGCAGAATAGAATGTGAAGATTCCAACATAGTGTTGATGAGTAGAGAAAGGAATGTCCTCGTCAAAGGAAGAGTGGTTAGTGTTAAGATGTTTTTAAGGTGCAGATGTATTAATGCTAATTCCATTGAAAAAGATGTAACTGTTTCTGGAAGATGAAAAGGTTAAGGTTTGCTTCCATACATTCTGTTCCCCATATGTCAGTGGTTTACGACTAAGATAATTGCCACAGTGTTTCCTCTACTCAGAATGAGAGAAACTATAGAGAAAAAGGAGCACATTTGTGGGTGCTGCTCTTTTATGCGGTTTTATGATTCTTTAGCAAGCCTGACCCTATTCTGGATGACTTCAAATCCTATTTTTGTGAGTCTCTTCTCAATGTTCACAACTCTGCTCCATTACTGAGGAGACCAAACTTGCCCTTCCAAACGAGATTTTTTTGATGCCTTTTTATCCATTGAGTAACAAATGGGATCACACAAAACGTTTGTACCAGAAGTCCATTAATTCATAAGCCCTATGTACTTAAACAGAACTTTGGCTTTTTTAGCTTCTTGCCTATATTGAGACACTTTCAGTGCTTCCTGAGAGGTCCTGTGGGTTCACGAACAAGTCTGTATGGATGGCAGCCATGATGATTGGTACTGCCTCAGGAGAAACAACACTTCCCACACTCCCACGGATACAGGACAGTCCCTGCCTGTGAACACCCTGCTCTGCTGGTACTGACAGCCTTAAATCTATACCTCGAGCCCTTGTGGCCACTTCTTCTCCTTCTTTCCCAAGCACAGAAAAACCGTTTTGCCCAAGTCACTCCTGAGTCCTTCTCAGTGGCAGAATGAGAGAGATGGTGTGTCCTTCTGTGGGTCACATACTGTTAGCAGCATTCCTAAAATAAAGTTATTTGGACCACATGGGGTATGACTTTTAGCAAAAGCTCTTTTAGTTTTATTTACTGCATTCTCTAGGATTCAGATGTCCCAGAAAACTGAAGCTAGAAATACATTCATGTGGGAGACAGTATAATCCAAATCCATACTCTTCTCCAAATACCTATTCTTTATATTCTTCAAGCTCATGATGACTGGTTTCTTCTTTCCTTCAGGCACTCCCGCTATTGAAAAGTCCAATAGACTTTCCCTGGAGGGCACCTGGGTGGCTCAGTGGGTTAAGCCGCTGCCTTCGGCTCAGGTCATGATCTCAGGGTGCTGGGATCGAGTCCCGAATCGGGCTCTCTGCTCAGCAGGGAGCCTGCTTCCCTTCCTCTCTTTCTGCCTGCCTCTCTGCCTACTTGTGATCTCTGTCAAATAAATAAATAAAATCTTTAAAAAAAAAAATAAAAATAGACTTTCCCTGGATCCTCCACCAGAGCTTCAGATTTGAACTCTATCAGAAAGCAGTCTCCTCTCAGAAGTCTCCCACAACAAAGCGCTATATATATATATATATATATATATATAGTGTGTGTGTGTGTGTGTGTGTGTGTGTGAGTGTGTGTGTGTATGTGGGCACATGCTACGATTTTCTAAAAACTTAGGACAGTTTCACCTCAATTTTTATATTGGATATTTCAATGGGCCATAAAGATTTGATAGATTTGACATTCCTTTTTTTTTTAATATGAGGTTTTTTTTTTAAAGATTTTATTTATTTATTTGACAGAGAGAGATCACAAGCAGGCAGAGAAGCAGGCAGAGAGAGAGGAGGAAGCAGGCTCCCCGCTGAGCAGAGAGTCTGATGCAGGGCTCCATCCCAGGACCCTGAGATCATGACCTGAGCCGAAGACAGCAGCTTAACCCACTGAGCCACCCAGGCGCCCCTAGATTTGACATTCCTAAAATAACTACTATACCAAGACATATGTCTTATGAAGGATAATATCTAAAAATTAGTTTCCTGTTATTTCTTTACCTTGTTTGCAGTTTGGGTCGGACTACATAGAGGTCAGGAAGGAATTCTAGATATAAACTCTTTGCAATGAATTTTGGTGGTTCTAGGAGTTCCACCATTCTGAAGCCTAGTGAGAGGGGCTTCCCAGGGCCTCTCAAAGAACATAATTTGTGTCTCCTGTATCTGGAACATTTACAGTGGACTCGTGTCAGATTTTGCCTATTAAGTATAAAGGTAGACAGTATGGATGGTTACTCCGAGGTTGAGAAGTTTTGCAGGATCAGAAATTATGTGTATCCTTATGATTTATTAAGTTTCCAAGGCCACATGAGACAAAGGGGTTCTGGCCAAGAAGAATTCTAAAGGCCAAACTGGGAAGCCTCAAAACCTCTCTAAGATAAGACAGGAAAATAGAAATTTCCTGACACACCTTACCCACCCTGCTTCCATATCACCTTTGCCTCCCTTTCTGCCCTCAAAATCAGGGTACCTGTCGAGTGGGGAGAAGGTGATCCAAAAAGGGAGAAGAAGCTGAGTATGCGCTCTTTTTACAGGGCAGATTGCTCACCCTAAAAGCCCCTCCTAGTTGAGGATGAGAAGAAAGGCAGGCTCTTGAATTTAACATTCTCAGTTTCTAAATAAAAGACCAGAAAGTCCTTGACCAGAAAGTTACAGAAATGTCAAATTTTGTTCAGGGCCATGGAAAATTCATCCCAGTAATTAAAGACAAGAGGACAAAGAAAATACAAAATAAAGTTGCTTTATAAAAGCACTCCAAAAATCTAGCATGTTCAATACACCAGGTGTGGTAGCCATGAATTCCAGATGACAAGTGAAAAATCTCACACTTACAATTACATCTGGTTTAATCTCTTTTTCCTTCTTGACCCTTCCAATCCATGTGACACTTCATGTTTCTAATCAGAACAACTTCTGTATTGTTACCAATCTTGCTGATTATACCAAAGTTTTATAATCATATAAATTTTAAAAGTGGAAGTAAACTTAGGAGCATCTAGTTCAGTGGTTCCCAACCTTTAAAGTGCAAATGAATCACCTAGGATCTTGTTAAGACTCAGATTCTGGTTCTGTATGTCTGAAATGAGGCTTGAGAGTCTGTGTTTCTAACAAGCTCCCAGATGATGTCAGTGCTGCTGGTCTGTGGACCATATTTTGCATAACAGGGCTCTGATCCACAACTGTCCTCCCCATACAGTATAATCAAGAAAAGGAAAACTTTTAAAGTATTGAAAGACTTGTTTTGAGGTAATGAAAGAAAAATTGGTGATCCTGGGGCACTTGGGTGGCTCAGTGGTTAAGTGTCTGCTTTCAGCTCAGGTCATGATTCCAAAGTCCTGGGATGGAGCCCTGCATTGGGCTCCCTGCTCAGCAGGAAGCCTGCTTCTTCCTCTCCCACTCCCCCTGCTTGTGTTCCTTCTCTCGCTGGGTCTCTCTCTGTCAAATAAATAAATAAAATCTTAAAAAAAAAAAATGGTGATCCTAAAATAGAGACCTCTGTCATTTATTTTCTTAAGCAATGTTTTTTCTTCACTGCCATTACTCCAGCCATGTGTTATATGACCAATTCAGGTGCTAAGTGACCTATGAAGCTTTTCATCCACATCCAAACACAGGGTAGGGTGAACTAGCCATACTTCCCTACTCATTCTATGATGCCAGTATTATGTAATAACAAAGCCAACAACAATATTGTTATTGTAATTACAATAGCCAAAGCCTATTTCATAAAAAAATAAAACTGGAGTGCAACATAGATGCAAAAAATCCTTAATAGAATATTGGGAAATACAATCCAAGAATATATATATAAAATTATAGAAAATAACCAGCCAATTTATTTCCTAGTAATACAAAGTTAGCTTAACATTTAAAAATCAGGGACACCTTGGTGGCTCAGCCTCTACCTTCTGCTCAGGTCATGATCTCGGGGTCTGGGATTCAGCCCCACATCAGGCTCTCTGCTTCTTCCTCCTACTCTCCCTTTGTGCTCACTCCCTCTCTCAAATAAACAAAGATAAAATAAAAGAAATAAAAATGAAAAGATTTAATAAAAATTTTCAAAAATCAGTTGATATAATATACCATATTCATAAAGAACAAAAACCACATAATTAATCATCTCAATAGTGGAGACAAATCTCTTGACAAATATCTAACATCCAGTGATTTTTTTTTAAAAAAAATCAACAAACCAAGAGTAAAGGAAAACTTCCTCAGTCCAATAAAGAATACCTACAAGAGATTTTTAAAAAGCAGCTAATATCACACTAATGGTGAAAGACTGAATGTGAATGCTTCCCACGTAAGATTGAGAATAAAGCAAAAATGTCTGGTCTTGCCACTTCTACTCAACATTGTATGAAGGGTTCTAACCAGAGAAATAAGAAAAAGGAAAGAAAAAAGATAGAAAAAAAAATTTTAAATGCAACCAGGTAGGAAACGAAGAAATAAAATTCTATTAGTAAAGACATGTTTCTATTTGTAGAAAATCCCAAAGAATCACAAAAATAACTACAACTGAGGTTAGCAAGGCCATAGGATAGAGAATCAAGATATAAAAATCAATTGCATTTCTATACATTAACAATAAACAATCCAAAATGAAATTAAGAAGACAATCTCGTTTATATTCAGATGAAAAAAGAGAGAATATTTAGGGAAAAATTAACAAAAATTATAAGACCTGTACACTGAAACTATCAAATATTCTTGTGAGAAATATTAAAAAATATACACAAATGAAGTGATATCTCATATTCATGGATTGGAAAACTCGATGTTATCAAAATGGTCATTCTCCCCAAATTAATCTATAAATTCAATGCAATTGCTATCAAAAGTCTAGCTGATTTTTTAATAGAAATTGACAAGATAATCCTAAACTATATATAGAAATACAAAAGACCTAGAATTTTCAAAGCAATTTTGGAGAACTTATACTACTAATTTCAGAATTTACTATACAGTCATAGTAACCAACACAAGGTGGTATTCATGCAAGGAAAAGCACATAGATCAATGGAACAGAACTGAGAGTCCATAAATAAACTCTTACATTTATGGTCAATTGATTGTCAGCAAAGATGCTGAGGCAATTCAAAGGCAGAAGTGATAGACTTTTCAACAAATGGTGTTGAGACAACTGGCTATCCACATAAAAAACAAACAAACAAATAGATCTTTATGTCAAA
Source organism: Mustela nivalis (assembly GCF_964662115.1). Classification (NCBI taxonomy): domain Eukaryota; kingdom Metazoa; phylum Chordata; class Mammalia; order Carnivora; family Mustelidae; genus Mustela; species Mustela nivalis. The sequence goes on from NC_139021.1 coordinate 43,333,436, forward strand.
TATAAAAATTAACTCAAAATTGATCATAGATAGACCTAAATGAAAGAGTTAAAAATATAAAGCTTCTGGAATTAATCATAGGAGAAGAACATTTTAACTTTGGGTTAGGCAAAGAATTTTAGATAGAACATCTAAAGTATAACCCATAAAAGAAAAATTGATAAATTGGACCTTACTGAAATCAGACTTCCGTACTACCAACAACATAATTAAGAAAATACAAAGACAAACCACAGACTAGGAGAAAATATTTGCAAATCTTGTGAAGGACTTGTAAACTATTTAAAGAACTTTTACAGCTCAATGAAAAAAGCAACTCAATTAAAAATGGGCAAAAGACTACACATCTATTAGAATGGCTATAATATAAAAACAAGTCAACAGCAAGTATCAGAGACAATTGTTTCAAAATGGTATAGCCAAGGGGCACTGGGTGGCTCAGTTGGCTAAGTGTCTTCTTTCCGCTCAGGTCGTATCTCAGGATCCAAAGTTCCAGCCCCTCATCAAACCCTGCGTCGAGCCCCGCATTAGAATCCCAGAGTATGATTCTCTCTCCCACTCTCCGTGCTTGTGCTTGCTCTCTCTCTTTGTGTGTGTGTGTGTGTGTGTGTGTGTGTGTGTGTGAAATAAATAAATAAAATATTTAAATAAATAAAATTAAAATTAAATACAATAAAATAAGATAAGATAAAATGGTATAACCAATGTGGAAATTAGTTTGGCAGTGTCTTCAAAAGTTAAACATAAACCTGCCATACAATCCAGAAATTCTACTCTTCGGAGTCTACCTGAGATCAGTGAAAACATACATTCACACAAAAGTACCTGAATGTTCTCAGTGGCATTATTTATAACAGCTTCAAACTGGAAACAGTAATAATATCCAACAACTGTTTAAAGGATAAACAAAATTCATACAAAGGGAATACTATTTCGGAACATAAAGGAATAAGCTACTGAGTTATGCTACTACATAGGTGAACCTTGTAAACATTATTTTTAAATTAATTCACTCAACAAATATTTTGTTTTGTTTTTATTGAGATATAATTGACATACAAGGTGATACTAGCTTGAGGTATATAATATAATGACTTGATAAACATATGTGTTGCAAAACGATCACTACAATAAATTTAGCCAATATCCATCGCCACAGATAGTTACAAATTTTTTTCTTGAGATAAGGACTTTTACAACCTAGTTTCTTAGCCACTTTTGAATATACAATGCAGTATTGCTAACTATAGTTACAAGAAAAACGTTATTTTAAGTGAAAGAAACTAAACACAAAAAAGCCCCCTACATAATGTATGCTTCCATTTATATGACATGTCTAGAAAAGGCAAATTCATAGAGATAGAAATCATACTGGGGTTACCTAAGGGCTGGGAGTGAGAGTGTAGATAAATTGCAAATGGGTGCAATGAAACGTTCTGGAGCTGGATTATGTTGATGTTTGCAGAACATCAAAAATCTTTAATTTGAAAAAAACCAAAAATCTTTAATTTGAAAAAAATGTAGGGGAAAAGTGAGGCTAAAGTTTAGAAATAATTTTTTTTCTTTTACTATTTCAGCATCTTACCCTACTTTTGGTTAATATACTAATTAATATTGATATTAGCTGTCTAATCAGTTTAAGATATTAGTCATAACATATCTTCTTCATAAAAATGTATTGTTGCAACAGGGAAATAGTTTGAACACTATGCTTACTCCAAGGGGACCAACTGAGCACCTGTTCCAATGGGATTCATTTCACATAATATTTTTTCTGCTTTAGACAACGGCTGAAACCGCCGTGCTTCTTGTCCTGCATCTTTATCATGGTTAAGTGATTTCTGGCTCTGTCCTTTCTTTAAAAAACAAATTAAAACGAAACACAAAATGTTGAAGTACCAAGGCGTCTTCTGAGTAGTGAGTTATACTAGGCTCTAGGAGTTTCAATATGTCATGGGGCACGTTGTGCCAAGTGTTTTAATCATCTGCTCTTCATCTTGTGGGTAAGGGAGAGATTCCCACTCTAGGGCTATGGGGGTGGGGGAACACTGACACCCAATGCTGGACAGATGAGATTAAACAGTTTATTGGTCACATATAATCCCTACCTGGGCAAGGAAGGCAGCCATGCCACACAAGACCGCAGGGGCTTTCCAATGGGAACAGAGTGAGCAACCAATAACTTGGGCTGTTGAGAGTGCAGGGTGTCCTCTGGATCCACGGGAGAACATAACTGCCTTGTTTGAATAATTCTGTGGGCCAGCAGAGAACTAAAATCTTCTACTCATGGATAAGCAGGAAGTATACCTGACCCATTTGATTGGGAGAGTTGCTTGGCTGGGGGACCTTATTCTCAGGAACAGAGTAGGGAAGTAACTTGAAGGGAGGTCACTAGGGGCCTTTCTGATTTTATCAAATGTCTAAGAAGTATATAATATTGAGTCAATGTTATGTCTCACACTATACCATGTTTAATACATAAAACACCTTCCTTGCTGTATTTGATTGAAAAGTGAATCAACAGTTCTCTTCAAATTCTCTATTTAGTCTTCCCCCTGCACCATTTACAATCACAGTGTCTGTCAGTCGGCAAATTTAACCATAGTTGGGAGAGAAGAAACATTACAAAACTAATTACCAAGAAGTCATCTGTATGATGTCTTATATGCTTAGGAAGAAAAACACTATGTATAGTTTCACATGTCATAGATGTAGAGACCACTTTTGGGCAATAGGCTTGAGCAACAGAAACTTGAGCAAGGCAAAAGGACCCACAGTGACCACCGAGCTGAATGGAAAGGGGTTCATTCAGGGACCCACGTCGCAATAGCCATAGGCCCTAACTGATCAGTTACAACCAAAACAGTTCCTAAGATTACCAAAAAAGGGAAAATTCCATTTGTTCCCATACTTCCTCACTCCCCCTTGTAGCCATAGGCCCTCACCACACCACCTCATGGCAGACAGTCTCTCCTTTGTCCGGCCCACTGCTCCCTAGCAATGTATTCAATCAACTTTTAACTCTTTTGTTCTGCCTTGGGTGAATTCTTTTATCACCTATGCCATTGGCTCCCTTCCAATCAGGATGTGCCACAATAGACCCCATAATAAATATAGGAAAGAGATACCACTGCATATGTCTCCCCTATGTACTCACTAAGCACCTTGCATGACTCTATCACCATATCATACTAGATCATTTGTTTAAGCTCCTTGAAGATGGGACTGTGTCAAGGCTGTCATGGTGCCTCCAGCACTGAGCCAAATGTCTGGCAAAATATAGGAAATGACACTGAACAGTTAATGAGAATTCATTATCTTCCAGGCAATGTCCTAAGCAATGTGTACACATTATTTTATCCAATTGTCACAATCACCTTATCAGGTTGATACTACCATTTCTGTATACTAGATCACAGGTTGGCAAACTTCTCCTGTGTGAAGGTCCAGACAATAAATATTTTAGGCTTTGTAGGCCATAAGCTGTCTGTTGAGAGACTGCTACTATGACATAAAAGCAGCCAGAGACAGGGCACCTGGGTGGCTCAGATTGTTAACCTGCCTTCAGCTCAGTTCATGATCCCAGAGCCCCTGGGATCAAGCCCCATGTCGGGATCCCTGCTCTGTGGGGAGGTCTGCTTCTCTCTCTGCCCTTCACCCTGCTTGTGCTCTCTCACACACTCTCACTCTCTCTCAAATAAATAAATAAAATCTTAAAAATAAAAAAAAGAAAAGAAAAAGAAAAAACAATCAGAGACAAAATGTGAATGAGTGAGCACAGCCACATTCCAACAGAACTTTATTTATAAGAGTAAGCAGTGGGCTGATTATGGTCTGTAGGGCATATTTTGCCCATCCTTGTTTTAGATGACATGTTACTGCATGATGTGATATTTTGCTCAAAATCACACAGTTCACAAGAGCAGAGCAGGATTTTAAATCCAGATTTGTCTAATTCCGAAACTTCTTTTCCTAACCATTCTTTTGTGCTACATCTAACTACTGCACTAATCAGTGGGACTACTATATATGTGTTGGAGAAATGAGTACTTCTTTTATTATATTCATTATACAAAAGGAAAAAAATTGAGTTGTTACATTAAGTTAGCACATAGTCAGAGTTCCTGATTCCTATTCTAAACTGAATTTAAAATACAATAGAGGGGCGCCTGGGTGGCTCAGTGGGTTAAAGCCTCTGCCTTCTGGCTCAGGTCATGATCCCAGGATCCTGGGATCAAGCCCCATGTTTGGCTCTCTGCTCCGCAGGGAGCCTGCTTCTCCACTCTCTCTCTCTGCCTGCCTCTCTGCCTACTTGTGATTTCTCTCTCTCTGTCAAATAAATAAAATCTTAAAAACAAAAACAAAAACAAAAACAAATAAATCTTTAAAAAAAAAAAAAAACAATAGAAAATCAATCAGTCTAGAATCAGGAGCTGTCTGTCGACCTGTTCAGTGGTATCTCAAGTCTATGTCCAATAGGAAAGACCAGTTATTAACAGACGAGAAATAGACACTGGGCTATTGGCTCTATTTTCCGTGACATGGATTCTCATCTGCAGTTCCCGCACATTAAATCAGTTTCATTTCCTTCTAGCTTTAACTCTGGACTAATGCATTTGACTTTCCAGGACTGTTCAATCCTAAACCTATTCACGTTCCCATATGCTAAAAGAAATTCAGATATCCCAGCAACTAGCTCTTTTCCTCTCAAATTAGTTACAAAAGACTAACAATGTTTTTTCACACTTTGTTAAAAAAATTGCTTCCCAGCTGGGATACTGTCTTCTAATTTTTTACTAAAAATACATAAAATGAAGAATAAAAAATTGCTGACACATCTTTAACTTGACGGTGCTTGGAATAATGGCATTTCTAAGATGGTTCAAATATTATTTTCCATAAACTGGAGGAGTGATCAGCTACAGTGTTATTACTTATAATTCAGAGCCAGCAGGTATTAAAAAAAAAAAGACATGTGACATCCGGAAAATGTAATTAATTTGATGGTATAAGCCTTCATAAATTATCAAGTATTCCCAGTAGCAGCCATGAAAAACTTAGAGAGAACATGAGCTGCCTTTAAATTGCTTAGTTTGCTCACAACCAGAATTATTTTAAGGTGGTTGAGTTGCTGTTGGTATTAAAAGATGCTTGGATTATTATTACCGTTAATGGTGACTCCACCTTTAAATAAGGTAATAGAGATTTGGAGTCACACACAAGCCAGCATCAGTGTCTTGAGGCTGTCATTCTTTTCGCTAATGAACTGCAGCTTACAGAAATTAATTATGGGGGAAAGGTTGTTGTTACCCCACCAGGAATGAAGTCTCCAGATTCCAAATCAAGTGTTGCTGAGGAGGAAGTGCAGAGACTCCGCCTCCCAAAGCTCAGCTCATGTTGTGCTCATTCTGCCAGGAACAAGCGACATGCTTGACTGCACAGTGGGAGAAGTATGACTTAGGGAAGGGGTTTTTAATATTCGCAATAAGTATAAAAGGCAGTCCCAGAAAGAACAATCTGGTGGGTAGAACAATTCCTAGGGCCAGAGTTGTGGGTTCTGGGCCAAAGGCTCTGGGTGACCTTGAATTCACCTTTGAATATCTACGTGGTATTTGCAAAATAACCCACCTTTCCAATATACACACACAGATGTATATGTCTATGTGATATGCATATTCTGTATAAAATATGTATGTATGTGAAAACTATACATGTTTTTAAATGAATACAACACAAAGCATGATTGTATTTTCTGAAATAATAGTGAGAAGACATTTGCGGTCTGCAAATTGTGGGTGGGATCTGAAGACCATCTATATTACCATTTGCTACTTGATTGTGGAAGAAAAACAAACAAGCAAGCAAACAAAATGCCAATTTCTCTGCCTTAAGAGTAAGTTAATTGAATTGTCATCTGGAGGTATTAAGGCCTAAAGTGTCTATTTTTTGCTGTGGGAGGTTCAAATCCCTCCATGAAGTTCTGGTGCTGGATAGTTTGAGGTCCACTTTATTGCTGTGATACTTTCACTGTGTAATAAGATATTTGTGAAAAATTTGGGCTGTTAGAAAATTAAGAACATGAATCTTGTGACATAGGTCAAAAAAATTAAAATCTTAAGCAGTCTTTCCCGGTATCAACCAAAGAATTTTCTGAGTGAGGATAGAAGAAAAAAACCTAGGAATAAAGCAGTCTGCATTAGAATAGGAATTTGGAGTTTTCAGAGTTAAATTGGCCATTTTCCCACCTGCACAACAGCCTACAGCTGATTTGCTGGCAATTTTTACAGAAACGTCATCCTCTCACTTGCTGGAAATCGGAGGGAAAAGATACGTGGAGTCTGTGGATCACTTGTTTGAGATGGGGCACTAGAATAAGGAGCACGAATTTTCAGACATCAATTATTAACACATTCCCTATTTGCTCGTGACTCAGAGCTGTGAAAGTGTTGTAAAACCCTCAGGAAATACTAAATGGTTTTATAAAAATGTCATAACCCCTGGCTCTCGAATATTTGGTGTGAGAATTTTGGTTCTTCTTTTTATGATTTATTTATGATAATTACAGGATATATTAAATTAGTTGGTGATGATGATTTCCTTCTCTTTTTTCCAAATTTATTGAGAAATAACTGACATGCATCACAGTGTAAGTTTAAGCTCTTGAGCACTGAGAAATGATCACCACAGTAGGTTCAGCTAACATCTGTTTTCTCAGATAGATACATTAAAAAGAAAAGAAAAGAGGAAAATACATTCTCCTTGAGATGAGAATTCTTAGCATTTTCTCTCTTATCAACTTCCCTATACATCATAGAGCAGTAGCTCTAGTCATCATGTTGTACACTGTATCCCTACTACATATTTATATTTGGAACTTTGTACCTTTTGACCACCTTCCTCCAATTTCCATTCCTCTCCACCACCCTCCACCTCTGGTATTTATAATCTACAAATCTGATCTCTTTTTCTATCAGTTTGGTTTCTTTTCTTCCTTTCTTCCTTTCTTTTCTCCTTTCTTTACTTCCTTCTTTCCTTTCTTTCTTTTTCCACATGTAAGATATTAGCATTATGTCTTCAAGGTCTTTCCACATCGTCACACATGAAAATTTCCTCATTTTTAATGGTGGAATAATATTCCACTGTATATATGTACCACAACTTCTTTATCTATTCTTATATATATTATATTATATTATTATTATATATTATAAGAATACATATTCCTCTTTATATATTCTTATCTATTCATCTACTGATGGATTTCCATTTCTTGGCTATTACAAATAAGGCTGCTCTGAACATGGGGGTGCATATAGCTTTTTGAGTTATTGTTTTCATTTCCTTTGGATATATGCTGAGAAGTAGAATTACTGGATCAAAGATAGTTCTACTCTTAATTTTTTGAGGATCCTCCATACTGTTTTCCATGTCTGTTGTACCAACTTACAATCCCACCAACAGTGTACAAGGGCTCCCTTTTCTCCACATCCATGCCACCATTTGTCATTTTTGGCAATGGCCATTCTAACAGGCATGAGGTGATATGTCACTGTAGTTTTAAATTGCATTCCCCAAATAACTAGTGATGTTGAGCATCTTTTCATGTACCTGCTGGCCTCTCATATAACTTCTTTGAGAAGTCCATTCAGGAGTGAGAATGATTTCCTTTTAATTACACAGTCAAACACTCAAAGAATAAAAGTGTCCAATTGTAGAAATATGTATTTTCTGTAAAAAGAAGACAAAATGAGGTCAGAGTAACTGCACCCTCTACTGTTCAGTAATCCAGGTTTATTGTCATCAAAGTGTAATAACTATAAGCAGACTCCTCCTTATGTTTCAGGGTCTACAAAGCTAATGGCTTCAGCTCCTGAAGATACCTGCAGAAAACATAACAATCCATCCATCCATCCATCTCCAGCTAGCCAGTGATATGTCATTTTGTTTAAATAAAAAACATACCACAAGTTATTATAATTTTCTTCTCTCCCTTTTTTTAAAAATTGTCCATTTAGAAGCCAACATATTGATCAAGGAAAAGTAACAAAATAACATTTAAAAAATAGAAAGCAAAGTGATCCTTCTCTGGTATAGTAAAGAATGTAAAGGTAAAAAAGCCATTCGTATTTTCTGTTAAAGAAAGGGGTACCTGCCAAATTATCTTAAATAATGCCATATAGGCCTTGACAGATACATATTTAGTTAAAATTATACTCCCAGTAAAAAGCGTGAAAAAAGGATTAATCAACCTACTGAAAAAAACAAATTCATACAAGTGGAAACCAGTTAAAGAGGTTACCTGAACCACTCAATTTAGTAAAATATGAAGATTTTGCAATTGTCTTCTATGCCTCCATAACAAATAGCTTCATTTTCTTTTTAACTCTTCAAAATAGGTATTTGAGGATTGATGCAGATGGAAGAGAAGGAATGAATTCATCTCTCAGGTGTGGGCACAGAGACCATAAGTCACATCAGGAGTGAGAACCACACAGAACCCCTGGTACGAACGGATTAAGGAAATCCAAGACCAAGCTTCTCATTCTACAGATGAGGACACTGATGTTCAAAAAGCAAAAGCAGGGACACCTGGGTGTCTCAGTCAGTTGGGCATCAGACTTCTGATTTCAGCTCAGGTGATATCTCCACGTGGTGAGACCAAGCCCTGAGTCAAGCTCTGTGCTGAGCCACACGGCTGGCTCTATGCTCAGCAGGGAGTCTGCTTGGGATTCTCTCTTCCTCTGCTCCTCCCCCCAACTAGCACTCTCCCCCTAAAATAAATAAATCTTAAAAAAAAAAAAAGAAGCAAAATTGATGCTTCCCAAACTTTGATGATCATAGAAATCATCTTGCTAAAATGATCTTTCTGATCCAGTCGGCCCAGAGAGGGACCAGGATTTTGCATTTCTAACAAGCATCCAGGTGCTATGCTGCCCTGTGGACTACATGGAGTAGTGATGTAGTGACTTGACCAGCTTAGGTGATGGAAGTAATAGGACCTGGCTTTCCCCAGGTGTCCCATTTTATACTAAATAGAATAATTAATTATCTTGTCAAATTAAATCGGGTTGCAGTTTGGTTTTTCTTATTACTAATCAGAGGTACCCTTCATTCTCTTCATGGAAAAATAATAACATATACTTTTTTTGGTGATAAAAAGCTGGATTCTGTGACCAGTGTTCTGAGTTCAACTCCAGTTTTGCCACTTACTATGTATGTGATCTTGAGCAAGTGTCTCAATTTCTTCAACTGGGAAGTGGTGATGATAATATCATCTACCTTGTAGAAGTTAGTTAGTTAGTTTCACCACAAGGATATAAAAGAGCCTGGTATATTGGGGCACCTGGGTGGCTCAGTGGGTTAAAGCCTCTGCTTTCAGCTCGGGTCATGATCCCAGGGTCTTGGGATCAAGCCCCACATCAGGCTCTCTGCTTGGCAGGGAGCCTGCTTCCTCCTCTCTCTCTACCTGCCTCTCTGCCTGCTTGTGGTCTCTATCTGTCAAATAAATAAATAAAATCTTTTAAAAAAAAAAAAAAGAGCCTGGTATAAGCTAACACTCAAAAAATGTCAGATTTATTGTCAAAGAAGAATGGAGTCTGACTGATTTTATAGGCATGGAACCTGAGACTTAAAAGAAGAGCAGAGCAGAATCAGAATTACTGTGATTTATTGCTGCTTGAGACACTAGGAGAGAGAAAAGTTCAAAAGGCATTTTATCAACTTGTTTCAGAGTGGAACAGAAAATTGCATGTACGAAACACTGATTGTGCCTCAGGTGCCACTTATTATCACCTTTAATTTTCTTAACATCCCTGTGGGATTGCATTGTCACCCCCCATGGTACAGGTGAAGAAACCAAGGCACATACTTTCAGTGACTGGTGAGTGGCCTCATGGCTACAAACATACCAGGTCCAAGTTTCAGCCTCTGCTTGGTCAATTTTAAAACTTGCATGAGGCCACTGAATGCGAGCCCTCTGGTGTGGAGAAGCAGTCATCTGGGCTAAGCTGAGCAAGGTTAGGCTAACAGCACCGTACAGGATCACCCTTCTTATTTCCTAAGTGATCAGACATTGGTGAGCAGTTAGCCAACGGGGGTCGGGGGCACCTGAGTGACTCAGATGGTTAAGCATTGGCTCAGGTCATGATCTCCAAGTCCTGGGATCAAGCCCATGTTAAGGCTCCCAGCTCAGTGGGCAGTCTACTTTCCCCTCTCCCCCTGCCTCTCCTCCTTGCTTCTGCTCTCTCTGTCTCTCCTCAAATGAATAAATTTTTTAAAAAATTATTTTTGAAAGAATAAATAAATAAAACATGTAGGAGAATGGGATGGCAGTCCTCTTACACGCCAAAAACAAGTCCTATCCCTCTGAATGGCTGAATCTTCTTTTCTGTTTTAGGTGTCTAGAGGAGATGGAAAATGATTGGAAAGTTGGTATCACTTTCTTCCCATAGGTCCTAAGGGGTTTTCCTGGTCTTTCTCTCAAACCTCTCCATTCTCCAACTTCCTCTCAAGGAGTATCACTGCCCTGTCCCCACATCCCCATATTAACCTTCATTCTTGCTTGAGCCACTAGGGTTACAGAATTTCTCCCTCTCTGGGTCACCATAAATAATAGAGCCTCTCAAAGGGATTAGCAGGCAATTTACAATTTACTGATGATTTCACAGGAGAGATGGAAGAGAAGATTTACATTGGAAATGCCTCAGCAAACTGCTTGAAATTATCTTTCCACAATTTTTCTTTTTTTCCCATGCTGCAAACAGGGATCCCGGGTCCCTCATTTCTTCACTTAGCACTCATATTTGGGGGTTCTTCTCCTTCTCCCTCTAGTGGCCTCCCCCCCAGCTTTCCCACTTTTCTTAAGCAAAGTCAGGTAGCTAGCTCTTTTCTCAAATTGACCTGTTTATACCCACCTCAAGCCCTTTGAGTACCAGGACATGCCTTTCTTAGGAAGCAGTGAAATCCTGTACCAGGAAGTTTGCTGGCCTGTTATCAAATGTACAAGAAGTACCCCTGTGTACCAGGCAAAAGGAGTGCCCAAGAAGCCCGAAGCTCTCCCTTTTACAGTCTGGTGAAAAAAACAGCCGTTGACTCAACGACCACAGGACCTGCAGGAGTTGTGACAGAAGAACAACCGTGGTCTAAAGGGAGAGTCCTTGTCAGCAGGCGCTTTCAGAGGGAGGAATATATCAACCAAAAGCTGAAGAATAGAACAAATATAACCCAGACATAGAGCTGGAGGAAGGAGAATTCCAGGCACGGGGAAGAGCAGCAGAAAGCCCTGCAGGTTGTAATTTCTTGCTTCTCCGTGGGGAAGGCAGTCTTCCTTCTCATACTCCTTGCACATGACTTTGCAGATGACCAAATGTCACAAGCCGCTTCAAAGCTTATTATAAGCCCTCAAGGAACACTTCAGTGAGATATTAATAACCCATCCCCATCCAAAGAGTGGTGCTATGGTATCTCTCTGAACACATCATCTTTAATCTATGAAAGTGTCCATATGGACTAGTGTGTATATCTGATAGTTTATTCTTAGAGATTATAGGGAGAAAAAACTATAAAAGCCACCTGCTGAAAAGCTATATGAATACATATATTTTTGGTGATGCATGTATATGTATACATGTACATACACATACATACATGCAGTTTGTATAAATCAATAAAAAGGGGATTTTGTTTTTATTCCAATAATTTCCAAGCCATAATTGTAATTCTAAGTAATCAATGGATGATCAAACCCATCGGATGTTGTATTTTGGGCTCCCTCTCCATGACCTCCATCAAAATTTACAGAAGCTTGAAAATCTGGGATTGCTCAAAATAATTTTCCAGGATCGCATAATTTTTGAATTCCAGTCCCTGTCATTCAAGTGCCTGCATTGGCCTCTTTATCATAGAAAGACAGGTGGGGGTATAGCTCAGTGGTAGAGCATTTGACTGCATAGAAAGACAGGAAACACCAATGAGTTCTGTGTCACTAGAGGACAAACCTAAACTTCTTACAAGGATTGCCAGGCTGTGCTGGGTGTTCTTGGCTGACTGCCCCCAGATCCATTCACCACTCTTCTTTCTCACATATAAGCTTCATGAGGACATGGACTGTTGCGACTCTTGCTCACCATAATAGTCCCACCTCCTCCAGTGGTGCTTGTAGATTATAACTTGAAAAAAGAAGTACTTTTTAATAACTGAGAATTATAATTGCTCTGTCTTAAGCTATTAGTGAATCTTAATTCATTGGCCCTTGTTTTCACTTCTCATAGTAGCCTGAGACATTATTAAATAAAAATAACCCAGACTGGTGTTCATTTTCACAAGTATCTATAAATATGCAAATAATCACCTCTGTCTTGTCTTGTCTTGTAATGAGTCTCCTCACCTTCTGCTGGATCGTAGACTTCTTGAGAGTAGCTAGCTATTTCTGATTCAGTTCTGATTCCCTCTGCTACCCTAGAACAGTGCTGGAACATCACAGATGTTTGTTGAATATGTGTGAACAAACAAAAGTAAGAGATAGAGTTAACATAACAGATAAACTAGGTCCACATTTTCTAACTAGACAGGTAGCACCATCAGTCATCTCTTCTAAACCTGTATTGTTGCAGGTCATTCTAGATGGAACACTGCAGGGCTGCTAAAGATTTTCTCTCTGATGGCTCAATAGTCCTTGCTTATATTCCCAGGTGCAAGGAGGGCAAGATAGGAAAAGTGACCGAGCTTCCTCTCCATTGATTAGGCTCTCTCCAGCAGCATGACTGTTTTCCCCAGGATGGCAGGTGGCACAAACGTTTTGCAGCTCAGCAGGAGGTGTTGGCTTGATGCTCCAGACCTCCGTGATGCTGGCGGGTGCAGCAGAAGGGGAGCTGACTTCCTCTGCACAGGTTCAGCTGATTACACGGCGAGTCCCCACAGCGCCAGTGCCAGAGGGCCCCTGGGACTGACTGCAGCCAACCTTCTCATTTACAGAGTTCCCTGTCTGTGATGCCTGACATTTTTAAGGCTGAGCTGGCAAACAATCTATGATGATAGCCTCCAGAGAAGAGCCTCATATTAAGTAACCATAATAGCTTGAGTTTATAGGGAATCTTTCTTAGCACTCAAGTTATCTCATTTTTATCCTGTGTTACTTTCCTGAGAAAAGCATAGAGTGTTTCCCACTCCTGTTTTCCAGCTGAAGAAACAGAAGCACATGGAGACCAAATGTGCTTCTGACTAAGATTAACACCTAGGTGCTCTGATTCTTGGTAGAAGAATGTTTCACTCTAAGACTCAGAGATAAAATGAAATTTTTTGAAAGCACAGAGATAGCATTTTTTGGAAGGAGTCAATGTAAATCAAAATGCAAGAAGGCAGTGGCCGTTCCCATCTTTCCTCAAATTTAAAACCTAAACTTCTATATCTGATGTGGTTTATTCCTGAATTCTTTTCTTGCCTATTACACATTTTTGTTTAAAAGCCATGTTAAATCCCAGGGTTTAGAAAGTTTGGGGTTGGTTCTAAAGCTATTTGTATTTACCCCCAAAGAAGGAGCTTAACTAGGGCCCCGCAGGAGAATTTGTTGTTGTTAAGTCTAAGAGTCAGAAAAATCAGAATGACTAAAACCATTCATTCACAGTGTTTCTTTTTAAAGTTAATTACAGTATTTTTTGGTTTTCAAAAGTATCTTCATAGTACAAAGACGTGAAAGAGGAAAAATATTCTTAGGTATTAAAAAAACCTGAACAATGTAGCACATGTTAAAACAAAATAGTGAGTATGGGGGCACCTCTTTGCATTTCTGTGTTTCTTTGTTTTACATAGTTAATGGCTTTATCCATATTATATAAAGAAAGTAGGCAAAACTGTCATCTGATTACAAATTTTCTCTCACTTTCAAGACAGGTTGAGAGGTCAATTTCCAATTTCTACTCGCCGCAGAGTATAGAACTCAAAACAGGTTGAAATCAATGCACATAAAATCCAATGCACATAAAGAATCAGTTACCCTTCAAAATCATTTTCCTTTAGTACCAGTTTGGCCACCTTCCAAACCAGTTATGTCTTTCTAGAAGAAGAGTTTGCTCATGACATAGACATTAAGCATAACCCCAGAATATTCATTAGAAATTTTCAACCAAAAGAAGATCCATATTCCAAATTATGTAAGCATCAGTCACTCTCGTTATCTCGTCATCTGAAAGACCTTCCCCTTCATTACAAGAGAAGAAATGTCTCTTGAGCACTCTGGACTTTTTACTGTTTAGAAACTTAAACGTAATCTATTCTAACTTTCCAGAGAGCCAATACACCCTTGCATATTGTAGGCTTCTCTCCATGGTCCTGGGAATGCAGGCTAATAGTGACTATTTCCAACCTATTCAACTGCCACTGATTTTTCCATTACAATCCTCCAAAGGAATGCATCACCCCAGCAGCGCCAACAAGAGACTGTGCACTAGCAGCTACCTGTGTTTATGGAACTGTTTTGTTTTTTGTTTGTCTTTTCTTAAGTAACATTGCTTTGAATCATCATCAATTTTGCATATATCATAACAAGTGCGAACCAATATCAATACTCATTCCTAAAGGAACTAAAGCAGGAAAAGATGGAGGAGAGCGTGCAGTCTTACTTTGCTTCGGAGACCAACCTGAAGTTACTAATTCAAAATTTTCCGTATGGGCATCCTCTGTCCCTATGAGCTGACTTACCTTCTGGGCACATACTTCTGAAGGGAACTTCTTATATTAAGCTTTCTTGAATCTCACAGAACTTTTAAAAAGCAATGATGCAAGATATTTACTTAAAAGTTTTTCATTAACTTGAGCCTTTGTAAATATGTTCTGGAAAGTGAATCGTAGTAATGAATGTGTACTGGGCATCCAAAAAAGGCTGGCTTACACAGGACTTCTGTCAAGCATTTAGAGATAGCAGTGAACCCTGGGGTGCTCTTAAAGCAGTAGTGACATCCTCTGCAGCAGTAAATTAAGCCCCACGAAGAGTGTTAGTGTTGTTTTTAAAGTAATAATAAAAAAATAACAGAAGTCCTTATTCCTGATGACTCATACAAAATAGCAAGAAGAAAAGCCACAATGCCAATTGAGTCAGGCTTCCTAGGAGGCCTCAGGCAATCCTTCAGAAATTTTCAAAGATCAATATTTAAGCAGCAGCAAGAAAACAAATATAGAGGTTTTTCTTTTCTTTCCTATTTGTGAAACCAGTACAGGCTTTCACAGAACAAGGTAGGAAATAAAATGAAAAATCATTTCCCAACATGAAGAGAAAATAAGGCAATGGGTGGGGGGTGGGGGGGGGAGAGAGATTTTTATAGATCAAACCAGTAAGCTTTACTGAGATCCAAGAGCCAATTACTTTCAGTGCTATTTTCTAAGGGATTTAAAAATACATCTCCTCCTAATATGTTCTAACGCCAGCTCTTGAGATGAGAGATTTGAGCCGCACACAGGTGTTGTGAGCAAGGGGCCCACATTGAACAGAAGGGCTCCCTGGCTGTGTTGAAGAGGTGAGTCTGCACAGGGAACATTCTGTACGGAACCCCACCCACCCCCAAAACTTACCAAGGCAATGTAGACTAAGAATCCATAAATTGTGAGAAACTCTTCAATTTCGATGAAAGAACTGAAAGGAGTGGGGGCTTCTTCTACCCACTGATTTTTTCTTCTCGGCATCTTTTATTTATTCCTTCTGACCACTAATTGCTATGCTGATCTTCACTCTGCTCGGGAACAGGCTAGACTGCCCCAGTGGGTTGTAGCATGTGTTTGTGAAAAAACAAAATCCCCCAAGATGATTTTCATTCTAATTCCCTCATGCTACCTTTATGAGGACCATCCACTCAAATACTGCCTTCAGCCCCAATATTCCTGTCTATTCCTAGCCTCCTTTCCTGCCATGTATCACATCGAGACTGGATGATTCCATCAATTTTTGTGACTAGACATGTCAATGATTCTCTTGTGAATTTCTCTGACTGAGATGTGAATATTTAACTTCAAATTAGACACTACCTCTCTTTTTCAAGTTTTTATCTAAATTCCAGTTAGTTAACATACAGTGTAATGTTAGTTTCTGGTGTACAATATAGTGATTCAACACTTCCGTAAGCCACCCAGTGCCCATCACAAGAGCCCTCCTTAATTCCCATTACCTATTTCACCTATCCCCAAACCCACCTTCACTCTGGTAACCATCAGTTTATTCTCTATAGTTAAGAGTCTGTTTCTTGGTTTGCCTCTGTGTCTGTCTTTCCCCCTGCCTTCACTCATTGTTTTGTTTCTTAAATTCCACATAGGAATGAAATCATATGGAGTATTACTCAGCCATAAAAAGGAATGAAATCTTGCCATTTGCAATGACATTGATAGAGCTGGAGAGTATTATGCTAAGCAAAGTAGGTCAGTCAGAGTTAGACATTACTTCTTTGAGAGATAAACAGGTCCATCAAATTCACATTATGTTTAAAAGTGAAATTAAGACCCGCTACTGGAAGGAGTGTAAGTCTACCCAAATCAATTCAAGTAAAAGGGGACTTTGAACAGTATACAACAAAAAAGTACAGAGGCATCCAGGGACAAAAGGTGAGGTGAAGTTAGCAGATGGGATTGGACCAGAAGGTCAGGAATCAGGCTCATTTCTCTGAGTATCATTCTGCATTATTGTTCTTGTCTTTTAGTCTCATAAACTCCTTTTCTGCTCATATTTGCCTTCTCAATGACCTAATAAATTCATATTGCCATAGTATTGGTTTTTATATGTATTTCTAAAGATACTTTTATCTATAATTTTTAAAATTACCTACTCAATTTGCCTTAGGCTCTATGGAAATTTTTGTTATTTTCTGTTAAAGAAGTTACAAGTAGGGTTGGCTGACTCATCAGCTCAATGACTTCATTAAAGCTCAAGTTGCTTTTCTTTCTACTCAGTCATCCTTCCAGATCTACTTTTATTCTTAGAGCAACTCCTCATTGTTGCAAGATAACAGCCACCGCTCCAGGCATCCAGCAAAAAAAGGGATTTATTTCGTTCTTTTCAAATGTAAGGGAAACTTCTGAAGATCTCAGTCAGACTTCACCATACATTTGGTGAAATCTGGTCCTGTACTCACCCCTAAACCAATTACTAGCCAGCAAGAGCAGATTTGTCAATAATTAGCAATTAGAAGACAATGAAAGAATTAGATGGAGTGTGCCTTGGGTAGCTAACCACCAAGGTGTGTCTGTTTAAAGCTTGGAGCCAATTTAGCTCCAGTCTCCTCAATGATCATCTTCCAGTTGTCATTTGAAGGCCAGCTTCCTCTCTGTTCTTATTTTCTAGCATTCTTCTCCTCTTTACCTTTGCTTCATCCTTCTTTTTAAACATAGCATGAAAACTTCCATCATGCCTGTGTCCTGCTTTACTCAGATGTTTGTTCAAATGTCACCTTAAATATTTCCCTATTCTTAGCTCTCCAATATAAAATTAGCACCTTACCACTTTGCATCCCCTTACTCTACTTTTTCTTAATGGGACTCACCACTATTTGACATTACATATGCATTTGTTTTTTAGCTGATTTTCTGCTAGACTATGACTCCAATAACCTAGGGTTTTGTTTTTTTTTTTTCCTTTTTGTTCATTGGAATATCAACAGTGCTTGGGACATTTTCTGGCTCATCGTTAATGCTCAGTAAGTATATTTTTACAATGAAGAATTTCTCAAGGGGCGCCTGGGTGGCTCAGTGGGTTAAGCTGCTGCCTTCGGCTCAGGTCATGATCTCAGGGTCCTGGGATCGAGTCCCACATCGGGCTCTCTGCTTAGCGGGGAGCCTGCTTCCTCCTCCTCTCTCTCTCTCTGCCTGCCTCTCTGCCTACTTGTGATCTCTCTCTGTCAAATAAATAAAATCTTAAAAAAAAAAAAAAAGAATTTCTCAAGTTCCTCATCCCAAGTTCTATGGAGTAAGGATCTTATTGGCTACAATGGATTAGGTGGTTGCTCATGATCCGGTCAACTGTAGACTGTGGGCAGGATCATGAGCTTCAAAGATACGGTGAGCATATACCCCACTTATTCTGTAGAGAACCAGTTAATACCTGCTGTCCTATAGTAATTATTCATTGCTTTCTATTTTCACTCTCTAAAGTGCTCCAATTTAGATGATAAATTAGATGATCCCCCTATGCATAGGAAATGCGCCTCCCAGATCCTGTGGAGGGGTTGTTTTCTAAATAAAGGATGTGGGTGGGAAATAACGATTAGCATATCTAGTACTCTTCCCCAACTCTACTTCTTCACTGGGATTCTCCATCCAGAAACCTTACCACCATTCACCCGTAAGGAGAAATCATAAAACTGTTCTCTGCTGGGAGCACCTCGGTGGCTCAGTGGGTTAAAGCCTCTGCCTTCGGCTCAGGTCGTGATCCCAGGGTCCTGGGAATGAGCCCCGCATTGGTCTCTCTGCTCAGCAGGGAGCCTGCTTCCCCCCTCTCTCTCTGCCTGCCTCTCTGCCTACCTGTGTGTCAAATAAATAAATAAAATCTTTAAAAAAAAAAAAAAAAGCTTTTCTCTGCTGAGATTTTCAATCCTCAGGATATGCCATCTTCCTTTAATTGGTAAGAATTTTTTCCAGATTTCCATCTTCATCATGTCTCATAACTACATCCCCCTTTCCATATTTATTATATAAACATATATGATCTTTTTTCAAATCATAAAAAGAGTAGGCAGAAGTTAAAATTCTAGTCACGGAAGAGTGTCCAGAGTGGAGGCAGAGTGAAATATTCCCTACTGGACTACAGAGAAATAGTTAATATGTCTACTTCTATTGTCTACAATAGGAGTTGGCAAATCATGACCCATGGGCCAAATCCAGCTCTACCACCTATTTTTGTTAACAAAGCGTTATTGGAACACAGACATACCCATTCATTTCTGTATTATCTATGCTGTTTCCATCCTACAACTATAGATTTAAGTAGTTGTCACAGACCATATGTCCTGCAAAGCTAAAAATATTTACTATCTGGTCATTTATGGGAAAAACATGTTGCAACCACTGCTCTACAATATAATGTTAAGAGAGCATCTTACAAAGGTTATTTGATGATGCTCCATTTGTCAGTCTAGACTCGCTGCCACAGGATAAGTCTAGAGATAAACATCATCACATAGAGAAAGGAGGATACCAATACAACTTGAAATCATCATATCCATTCTCATCGTGGCATGACAGAATTTATATTCTTCCCTCCTGAGTCATAGGACATTCCCCTTGGGGGGCTGGCCCAGATGAAACTAGGACACTCATGAAGAGTTAGAGATACTTAACTTCAGGTGCCTAAGTTATGGTTGGAGATGGCTTATCTCAAGAAGGAAAACATTTGTGTTGTAGGTGCTCCACTCTGATCCTGGACCAGGAAGGGCAACTCTTCCTCATTCTTTCCCTGCAGGTACATGATCTGAAATGATCTTACCCATCCGAACTTCACTAACGGAGAAACCTAATAGAAGCAAATAACTAAGAGCTCTCTTCAAAGCCCAAGAGAAACAGGTGGGAGAGTTAGAGAGGTTGGAAGTTTTAGGAAAGATGGTAGTCATAGAGAAGAGAGATGAAGACTAAGGAAAGACTTCCCTGTGCTCTGAAATTAATAAGGATCCATAGGTTTCCTAAGAGAAAAAGTAACTTCTTTCACTTTGTTTTCCGGGGTCTTGATGTGATCATCTGACCCCTAACCTAAATCCAGAGGTATGCTTTAACTTGTTACTCTCATCTTACTTTGGATAGTTACTAATGGATTGTCCCTTCCCTTCCTTCCCAAGGTGAACAGCATAGCCAAAGGGCTTAACCTTCATATTTAACCTTAAAGTTGTGTCATTAAAATGGCCATCAATTTATATGGAGAATGGAATCAAAAGGAGACTAGATCTTTTGTTCTAATCCATGCTACTGTCCCTTTGCCATTTCCCTAGGCCCTAGAAAAAAACAGAAACAACGTCTCTGGATTTGGCATCCCATGAGAATGTATTCACTTTCAGTCCTACAGATATTTGTGTGTGTGCGATGACATCTGGACATACGTAGGCAATGCTAGCAGGTCTTTACAAAAGCAGATGCTGTGTGAACCATTTTGCACAACTCACCAGTAAAAGGGGCAGGCAAGCAGAACAGTGCCATTCTTTGCCTGGTATTTGGCAAAAAAGAGAAAACAAATGCATTTTTGACATCTGTTCTTGTTCTTTTTTATAGCTTAGCTCTGCCAGCCAAGCAGACCTGATCAGGCATAATTGATAAATTATTAAAAGCAACTTGACAAGGAGGGCAATGAAAACTAATAAGAAAAAGGAGAAATGAATTGACTCATATTTGTCAGGTGCTTTGAAGAAAAAAAACTAACAGGAGAAGACAAACTTAAAAAATCAGTATTGTTTTAGGAAAAGCCCTACAGTGCCATGGTGACAAAACAGAAATAACTGTGTTCTTCTTTTTTGCCTCCCACGAGTTATTGGGAGCAGATTGAAAAGCTAAATTCTTCTTTTCACAGAATAATAACAGCTACAATTCATGGAACACTCTGTAAGGTACTATGGCATCTCTAAATCCTCAACAGAAATGAATCCCATTTTAGAGACTGGAAAACGAAAGCCCAAGAGACTATCACACAGCTGACCAACAGTCAGGGGCAGGGTAGGCAAGATGCCTTCGATGCACCTTTTCAGCTGACAAACTGCTCCCATATACATAACTATTTAGAGAAGTACGGCTTGGTGGCAAGAGTATGAACCTTGACACTGGAGAGTTTTGAATCCTGCCTCGGCTACACTGTAGCTGGTGGATTTGGTTTCCTCATTTAACTTCAAAATTCAGTTTCTTTGGCTGGAAATGGGAAAAAAAATCTATTGCACTGAGCTTTAGTGTGAATCAAGAAAGGTAATATTTATCCAATACCTTAGAAGTCATAGACATCCAGTAACCTCTGCTCTTCTTCCTTTTCTCATTGAATCATGCCTTCTGTACCCAGCTCAAAATAGTATTCAGAGAAGACAAATAGTGGTATGTAATATGTCATGGTATGGTTTAAAAAATTGTCTCAAAAATTGTTGTACTTGACACAAGATGTTTCAAATAAAAACTTTTGTTTGCACTAGTTCTATTATTCAGTCTCACCACCAATTATATAACCAGTCTTAATGAACATCTCAACCCTGGTATCCTAAAATATCAGAATTCTGGTATTTTATCAGAATTCTAAATTTTAAAGTACAGAATTTCCAGACCATCTTTCTAAATGAGTGTTTGAAGGCAAGATCTGGAGCAATAGGAAGTCAGCCTCTCACTGTCCCAGCCCAGACACAGATAGCACCTGAAAGCCAGTCCATCCAGCATTTATAAATTTTTTTGGTAATTGAAAAGTTTCATCACACGCTTTTTGCCTCTGTCTTATGGATTATCCCATAAGAGCTTTTGATTATATTCGTGTGTTTACTACAATTGCATATATCAAATAGGTGTTTAATTATTAGTTGATACATAAGAAAATTAAGAAGACTTGTCATAAATGACTTTTTAAGAAGTCACTTTCTGAGTGCAAAGCCTATGAGAAACCTGGCAGAGGTCTGAGGGGAGGTGCAAGGAATGTTCTCACCTTTGTAAGTTCTCAAGTTCTCCGATGACATTTGCTCTTCAGTCTTTCTTTAAGTCCTATGGGAAACACTATGGTAGCTCTCCCTGTTCTCCTGTAATAATACCTATGATGATTAGACAAAGAACAAGGCACAGCTGTAAATGTTCAGCAAGGTTATATTTTTCAATTTGAATAGTATTAGAAAAGAAATCAAATATAAGTGGAATCAATGTGTATAAGGAGACTGCAAATGAGATGCTAAATAGTTCCTTTTCTATGTGGATTTCCACTGTTTCTAATAGCAGTGGAGTTAATTAATCAGGTGTTCAACATTTATTTTTTGAGCTCAATGATGCCATAATTCAAGCAGACATCCTAGGGAATGAGAACAAAAGAAGATCTGGTTCATATGAACCTGTGAATGATTTGAACTTTCATTGAAAAGAGAGATTGCTTTATCACCATGGTGGCCTGGAAATATTTTTCTTATTCTAAAAGCCATGGAAACATTTTACCCATGAACTTGTAACTTCCCAATACATGCATAAGTGTAAAAATCTGTAGATGAACCCGAGAGAAAGCAATTACCATTAAAGGTCAACTTTCAATTCCATCAAATAATTATTCAGGAGATATAGATATAGATATAGATATAGATATAGATATAGATATAGATATAGATATAGATATAGATATAGACACGCACACATACAGGAAATCTATATGATATATATGATCTATATGATGTATATGTGTATATATATGCATAAGATATATATATACAGAAAGTGAACAGTACTTAGGGTCAAGCTCTCTGGTTTGCTAGTTCTGTATCATTAGTCAAATTCCTTATTCACTATGAACTTCAGTGTTCATATGAAAAATGGAGAAAATATTTGTGTTAGGAATCTCTGTCAAACAAATAATCCCAAACATTAATTTTGGTCAAAAATCAGCAATTTTGACAGGACCCACCCACAACCTGTCTCTGCCTCATGCAGCTTCAGCTAAGGTGAGAGGCTGGGAATAGTTTGCTTGATGGGGGCTGGAATCATCTGGAGGTTCACCACTCATATCTGGCAGTGGCTAGCTGATGACTGGTAACCTCAGCTAAAAATGTGGGGTGTGCACATGGGAGCTTCCCCACACAGGCCACTCCATATGGTGCTTGAGCTTCCTCATGGTATGGAGGTCATGTTCAACGAGTAATCCCCTTCACAAAACTATGCAGAAGTAGGAAACTATATACCCATATTATGAGTAGCCTTGAAGTTGTAATATTGTAACTTCCATCACAGTCAAGAGCCTACTCAGATACAAGGGGAGAAAAAGCAGACCCACCTTTCATTGGTAGCTTTCCATAAAGAAGAACATGTAGCTTTAGAGACATGGCTGTGCTATTTTTGGAATATAAGGTCTATCACAATAATAAAATCTACCATATAACATATATTCTGTTCCACTTTTTTCTTTCAACAAACTTTTACAAACCTTTGCATATATTTTCACAATTTTTATCAATTTCTCAAAAGGATGGAAACTTACCACTGAGCTTAATTCTTATCTCACATCTTTCTACCCCTGACAATGGCTTCTTGAGTGAGGATGCATGGTAGCTTTAGTGGTGATAAAACAGAGTGGAGTGCCACATGTAAAACAGCCCATCTCTTATTATCTTGAATTGTAAGAACATGCTTTGAGTAAACTTTGCTAGTGGAACAAATAGAACCACACTTTGTTCAAGACTACATTTGCTTTATGAAAATACCCTTCACATCTAATATCCATGTGTTAAACACCTCTTGTTCTGGTGCCCTTTTGTTTTTTATGAAGTAAGAGCATTAAGAAAGGGCTATGTTACTTACACTCTTGCATAAGTGCTGTTGTGGTTATTACATGCTACAACGTACATGAGGGCTTTAACCTTCCGACCACTAGCTGAAGAAACAGTTCTTTCAAAAGAGGTAAAAAACAAATCTTGTGCAATGATCAAAAGAATCAAGTTTACTGATGGGCAAATTAATAATACATTATTAATTTTGACTCTCAACATCCTCAATTCTTACCAAAAGAATTACTTATAAGAAAGTTGGGAGAAATAAAAAGCAGAAATTTTCTGCAAATGTCCCCCAAATGTTTTCCAAATGTTGTAGAGAACCCACAAAGAGAACTACCTAAATATTTGTCTTCCCATCAGAAAGCTGTTATAATACTCAATGCCAAATATTCAAATGAAATAAGCTCCCCAAAATTATTTATAATTCTACATTTTCCAAATTCCCAGATCTTTAATATCACAAAATTCAATTAAAATCTGTTTACCTCCACGTTTTATTTTGGCATTGACTTATTAAACAAGAAACTGAGAAAGTCATTCAGAAGAGTAGCAAAATGAAGTACATTACTGAACTGTCAGCAAAACTGCCAGTTTTCTAATTTGTGGGGAAAGGGAAAAAAAAATCATGTAGTAGACAGAGTTTTCATTACTTCCATTAAACTGTTGCTTTTGTTGTTGCCAAATCATACTATTTGGATGCAATGCATTGAAGGCAGAGTAGACACCGAAGATCCACATCAGCAGCCAATACTTCACCCCAGGTGTTTCCACCCTCTTCTATTCATGGCTGTGTGTGCAATTGCCATCTTCACGGTAGTAAGATCATTGCTGGATTTTCTGTTGCTGTCAACAGGAATAGCTCTGGAGGTTTATGCTGGACCCTGGAAATCAATGTTGGCTGTGAAAAAGATGCATTTTAGACAATGTAGGGGGAAAAAAAGTCAGTTATATCCTATGTGTATGTTGTCCATTTTAAAATCACAGGGCACATATAGTAATTGGGTATCACTAGTGACGACAAGGTAATTACTTAATCCTTGTGAATATCTTAAATCACTAGACTGAAGATGCCACTTTCATGACAGATACTTTACCTGGAAAGAAAATGATGTAACATAAAGTAGCCTTAAGAAGTGTGGTATCTACACTTCTATGCAATTTCTTTGTTCTGCCATACTCTAAGTCTGTGACTATACTCCTGGCGTAAGTTAAAGATGTAAGACTATTGCTTTCATTAACTCTCAGTTATTCTTGAGAATGGGAGAGTATGGATAAATAATACCCACAAGTAATACAAAATATCCCTCACAGTCCTGCCCTTGAGAAAGAAGTTGATGGATGGATTATTACAAGGGCCCATTTTGAGTCTGAACTGGGCTGTGTTAATTTGGTGAGTCAGGCTTCTGGGATTTCATTGACAAACAGAACAGGGATTTTGAAAGTACTCCACTGGGAAGTATAATTGTAATCTATTGCTATGTAACAAACTATCACAAATTGAGTGGCTAAAAATAATTCATAGTTGCTGTGGGTCAGAAATTTGGGCACAACTTCTCTGGGTCCTCTGCTTCAGTTTTCATAGCCTGCAATTACCTTATCATCCAGGGCTGAGGTTTCATCTGAAGGCTCAACAGAGGAAAGATCTGCTTCTCAATTCAGTGGTCATTGGCAGGATTCAGTTCCTCAAGAGCTGATAGACCCTGAGGATTTTAGTTCTTTGCATACTGTTAGACTGAGGGTCTTGGTTCTTCACAGGCTTTTGACCAGAGGTCATCCTAATTTCTTGCCATATAGGCCTCTCCACATGGCAACTTATTTCATCAAACTTGCAAGCCAAGAAAACAATAAAGTCCACTAGCAATATGGAGGTCACAACATTTTATAGCTCCATCATGGAAGTGACATCCCATTATGTTTATGGTGTTCTTTGGTTAGACACAGGCCATTATGTCTAACCCTCACTCAAAGGGAGGGTTGGACACTTAGGCAAGAATAACAAGAGGCAGGCTTTATTGGGGCCCATATTATCTGCCTACATCAGGTTTGATGAGGACAGAGGGATTGGGATAGGAAGGGAGCCAAATGTCTATCCTGCATAGTAGTTTCTGGACTTGTTCTCGAAGTCTGTGCTGAGATCCTCAGCAGGCTCAAGTTGGAGGGTTTATTTTCACCTGGAAGGATTCAAAGCAACCTCAGAAGTGTGGCTTTCCTTATGACGTGACATGTGACACCAGATGGGTATAAAAGATATGTTCCTCTTTTCTGTATGCACTACAGTTTTGTTTTGTCCTTATAGATCCTGTGTTCTTTACAGTAAGAACTCCATGGTGTAGCTTTGCTGTCTCAAGAGCTTGAACTATGAAAAGTGCTGGGAGATTGTGTCCTTGGGCTTTGATACAATTATAAAAGGGAATGTTAAACATTACAGAAATGGATGACTCTTGTCTGAGCAACTTTGTGCATACTGGATCTGGATACATAGCTGAATGCTTAATTATTTTAAGGAATATATATGCTCTATTTTGCAGCTCTTCCATTTTTTGTTTTGCTTTGTTTTGTTTTTAACCTTCCTTCCTTCCTTCAACTCAGTGACCAGATTTTCTGAAGACCTTAAGTATCCTAATTCATAAGTAAAAATAATAAGGGAAGCCAAATATAAGTTAATTCTCTAAGTTTCACAGGAGAAGGCTGAGGCGGGGGGCGGGCAGGTGATGGCTGATAATCTGACCCCTAACCTAAATCCAGAGGTATGCTTTAACTTGTTACTCTCATCTTATTTGGGATAGGTAAGTGTGTATCTTAGCATACCAATTTCATACATTGTGAACAATATTCTGGCCACTAAAATGTACCTATTTTTCTACCCACATGCTAGATATACAAAGAGGATAAAGTGTTGATACTGCTCAAGTATCAATAGGCTAAAGAAGAATATGGAAAAGAAAAAGGAAGAGGTAGAAGCAGAGGGAGAGAAATGTGAAGACAATAATTTTGGTTTTATTGTTTTTTTTTTTTAATATAACCTTTATCAGATCTCTCCTGAAAGATACACTCCAGGAGCCACAAGATGTTCATACATTTTGCTTTTCTCAAACAAAGCAATTCAGACTCTTCAGGGAATGAAGGGAAGGACAACAGGAGACTGAAATCTCAGATTTATCTATTAAATTGGCTCTATAATTTATTTTGTAAATAGTTTTATAATGAGCTCATGATGGACTATTTTCTCTGAAATCCTAGAGATTTCAGGATGGTGTTTCAGTACCACCTTATGTCTAATATTTATCAAAACAGGAGAGACTAAAGGATTAAAATGTCTAAACTTTATCACACATTTGTGTCTGCTGGCAAGACTATAGAACAGTTGTTAATATTGAAAATGAGATGAAAGATGTTCTAAATTTATCTTATCAGCACTGTCTTTCAACGTAATGATAGTTACTTGACACTATCACACTGCTTTTCAGCCAGTTGAAACCAAGTCTGCAGAGACACACATTCATTCAGAAGGCATAGCTCAGAAATATAGAGCGATGCCAAATTAAACAGATAAGTGTTCATTCACCTGGGAACCATATTTTGACTGCATTATGGTGCAAGTTGAAAAAAAAAAAAAGCAATGTTCACATCAATTTAAAAATCATACTTAAAAGACCTCAGATGGAAACCATATATTTTTCCAATATCCATATATAAATTAATATGTACCATCTGGGTTACATCTGGCAACATAAAAATGTTGTCTTAAGAACACTAAGGTGTGAGAACCATCAAGCAGATCCAAGTTGATTTGGCACATTTGTTCACAAAAGGAGGCAGCTCTTTATGTGGTAAGATTTAACCTAGAAAATAAGTAGAAGTTTAAGAACTCATCTCGACATACACAGTTTTATCAAAAATATAAGGAGATGAATTACATTAATATTCATAAGATAATCAGATGGCATTCTACATTAGAAGGGTATAAGAAAGAAGAGTGAATGCTAGAGAATAAATCTGCATTTGGATCTTTTTATCAAGGCTAGTTTGCACCCATTTTAGAAATATATCATATTCAGAAATTGTGATTCTCCTAAGAAGGAAAACTAAGGCTTAGCCCTCATTCTAACTATCCGCAGGTCTGTGCCCTGCTCTATATGAAAGTTCAAAGCTCACCAATATATCATGTATGCTGACTATCACACAGGAAGTCTCAACATCAACTCTTACCTTTATACTTTAATACCATCATTAAGAAAAGTGTCTAATAAGCTACCTGTATCTTATTGTTGTTTGGAAAAGAGCATATGAATAGGTTACTAAAATGAAAACAAAATTCTTTTTTTTTTTTAAGATTTTATTTATTTATTTGACAGACAGAGATCACAAGTAGGCAGAGAGGCAGGCAGAGAGAGAGAGAGAGGGAAGCAGGCTTCCTGCGGAGCAGAGAGCCCGATGCGGGGCTCGATCCCAGGACCCTGAGATCATGACCCGAGCTGAAGGCAGCAGCCCAAACCACTGAGCAACCCAGGCACCCCGAAAACAAAATTCTTTCCAAATTAACATATTGCTCCCATTTCTTTGGAAATATCTAGGCAGAAAGGTAATGTGTTCAATTAAGAGCCTTTATTCAATATAAACAACAGATAAGTAAAGGAAGGGTAAACAGGTCTGTGATTGAATATACAAAGAATTATGTTAAATAATCCTGATTATTCCACAGGTGCTGAAATTGTGAATGGGAATATACTAAATTGCAAATTGGATAATACTGGGCCGATACTTATTCCATAGAACTGGCCAAGTTGTAAGAAAAGCAATACAATCAAGGAATAGAATATGCTCCATATTTTTGATCCAAGGGTTGAAAAAAAACCTACCAGTTAATCTGTGCCTTCATATCTGTTCTGGGACATGGCTCTGGGGGACCAGCTGGAACTGTGTAGTTCTGGGGGGTCAAGGGTAAGGCAGAGAGAGCAAGAAGTGGGGAGGCATCTGAGAAGGGCTGAGAACAGTTCCTGGGCTTCCCTGAGCCTGTGGGTCTGGCTATATTTCTGAGCACTCAAGCCAAGCCAGACTAGTGAGAAGGGCCACAAATCACCTTCATAAACTTCCTTTTCCTTGGTCTGCATAATTTTATGCAGGTTAAGTAAGTTCAAGGTTAGAGTCGAGGGAAACAGTAAAGGAAAAAGAAATAAAAAGCGGTATCATGGGAGTATCAAAAAGTTAACAGAGACCTTCCCTAGCAAGATGAAACCTTCCAGGTGCCTTACAGGCTGGCAGCACTATGCAAAAATCACTAGAATCAAAAGCCCACATGCCAGAGCCTTGCAGACTCAGAAACCCAATTCTGGCCACACCTTGAAAACTGTCTTCTGAGGCAGATTGACGTTAACTAAACTCATGAGCCCGATGAAGACAACAGGAAGGCTGTTTTAGGCCTTCAGTGAACAACAGGTTCTGCCTATCTGCATTCCCCCCTATTATCTTTCTGAGTGAACCTTCTACTTTACTTCTTGCACACTGTTGTCCCATTCTCACTGCTTTCCCCTCTCTACTTTTTTTTAATAGCATCATCTGATGCAATTTTATATTTGACTTATTCATTTTGTTTAGTTTTTTATTTGTTAGAACACAAATTCTGCTTATTTATTAGAAAATAAACATGATGACTTGGACTTTTATCTCTTTTATTCTTTTATTTATTTATTATTGTTGTAACCTCAGATTCTAGAACATTGCCTGGAGCATAATAGATACTCTATTAAAAATACAATTAATAAAACCTAAAATGGGGGACACTCCCCCAACAAACACTCACCAAAGCAATTACCCTTGTTTGATCCTATTGTAAGGATAGTGCCAGGGAAGGGAGTTATTGGTGAGTTTCAAAGGACTCCTGATGGGACAGGGTTTAGAGCTTTATTTTTAAAAATAGCTTGGCATGTGAACATGTTTGTGCGTAAATAAAAATACAAAAGGAAAAATTTTGTTTAATTAGTCAACTAACTTTCACAGAAAAATAGAACTAAAACTATGATTATTAGGGTTCTCCAGAGAAACAGAACCTAATAGTAGATATATGTGTATATGCATATGTATATATATATATGTATGTGTATATGTGTATGTATGTATACCAATGAAGAGAGAGAGGGATTTATTATAAGAATTGGCTCATGCAGTTATATATGTGGAGAGTCCCACGATCTGCCGTGTGCAAACTGGAGAGCAGCAAAAGCTGGTGGTGTTATTAGGTCTGAGTCCAATAGCCCTAGAATGGGGGAATGGGCAATGGTATGAGTCCAGGTTTGAGTTCAAAGCCAGAGAATAAGGACCACTGATGTCCAAGGGCAAGAGAAGATGAATGTCCCAGCTAAAGCAAAGACATCAGTTTGCCCTTCTCCAACATTTTTGTCCTGCCCAGGCCCCCAAGGATTAAATGATGCTCACCCACATTGGTGAAGGTGATCTTCTTTACTCAGTCTACAGATTCCAGTGTTAATCTCTTCTAGAGACGTCCTCACAGACACACCCAGAAATAGTGTCTTACTGGTTATCAGTGCATCTCCTAGTTTTTACCCCTTAAAATTACACAGATAATTTTATCAGTCAGGTTGACACATAAAATTAACCACCAGACTATGGTGAAAATACAAATATGAAAACCTATGTTACATGATATATGGCATGATAAATATAGTGTTTTGTTATATACAAAATATAAATAGGATACCTATGTACAGTTTGACTACTATATTTACTTACAGTAGGCAGTGAGGCATTGCAAGAAAGTTTAAAATTGAAAATTGTTTCCGGAGTGTGCAACAAGATTAAAATAATTGATTATACATATAGTAGTGATATGTCTCAAACCATAATCTTGCTTATGCTCCTCAAAGTAAGTAATTTAATTGGACTTAATTTTTAGCTTCAGTCCCATTCTGTCTGGTTGCAGAATCACCAAATTTCTAACAATTCAGAGTAAATAGATTCGATTTAAGGTAGACTCACTCAATCAGAATTCTTTCTCTTTTATTTCTAAGTCTTGGGAAGTTTACGTAGTGGCACTGCACTGAGGGGTGGGGCTATCTGGTCCCTGCTCATCTTTTGCTACCTTTCTGGCATCTGCTCAGACTGCATATTCCCACGCCCCACTCTCCCTTGCATGCATCATGGTAGCATTCCCTGGCTTGCCTTTATCCTACCATCAGAACCTTTTCCCATCTGTCAACCTTCTTTCCATTAGCTTTGTGCTTTTCTGGACAAGGCTCTGGAGGTACACAAGAGAATTTCCTATGCTCTCCCATAGCACTCTGGAGGCATAATAGGGGACTTCCCAGGAGGGTGCTGATGAGGATGGTGATGGGTAGGAGATGACTTTGAACTTCTCCTACTACTCAAGCTGCACTTCTTCCTGACTGCTACCTCACCATTCTAGTGTAGGGAATCTTCTCAAATCTTACCACTTAGCAGAACTACAGATAGGAAGTGGGGTACATGTTGATTTTGTCTTAGAGCCCAAACCTATCTGGTAACTAGTGGCAGAGATGGCCAGGTTTCTACCAAAATGTCATGCTTCTCTTGCCGTAGTCTGGAATTATTGTTGGGTCTAGGCTGTGTGGACAGGGGCTCTATGTCCACGTTCTCCTTGCATCAGGTTGTGGGTATGTAATACAAACAGTTCTTGACAATTGAATAAGAATAGATATGATGTGTATCATGTCTATACCAGGGTTTATAAAAAGGAGGTGTGACTTTCTTGTCTTCTATTTCTCCCTTTTGCCTGCTGGATGACAAGGTTCTAGGGACTGAGGAACTCTAAGGTGGGAGGAGCCTGAGGACCTGAGTCATCACGTGGAGACAAGCTGCCCACCAATCTGACCAAACTGCTGGGACCTTTGCATAAAAAATAAAATACTACGTAAAACAATCTGAGGGGTTTGAAGTGGCGGGGGTGTGGGAGGTTGGGGTACCAGGTGGTGGGTATTATAGAGGGCACGGATTGCATGGAGCACTGGGTGTGGTGAAAAAATAAAGAATACTGTTTTTCTGAAAATAAATAAATTAATTAAAAAAATAAAATAAAATACTATTGTGGTAAGTCTTCAAACTGTGGTTACAACAGCAAGCATTACTTCCACAAATAGAGAGTTCTGTGGTCCTCCAGAATGAGGTCTGGAGACGGAATGTAGACCCTTTCATAGCACACTCAGGGGCATCTCTCTTGTGTCCTCTTTCATATATGCTAATGCTACCCATGGGATTTCCATGTCATCTGAAGTCACAGGAAAAATTGTTCCTGGCTGATATTTATCCTTATATAAGTATTATTTAGCACAGGGCTGG
Source organism: Mustela nivalis (assembly GCF_964662115.1). Lineage (NCBI taxonomy): Eukaryota > Metazoa > Chordata > Mammalia > Carnivora > Mustelidae > Mustela > Mustela nivalis. Next base: position 43,365,202 of record NC_139021.1, read on the forward strand.
CCCTATTCTATGAAGAAATCACAGTCTTTTCCTTGTCCTTCAAGAGTAAGCTTTGTAATATAAAGTTGAGTATTGCTTGAAACTTTGTCTTTGCATTTTACCACCATACTTCTGGATGTTTCTGGCTGGATGTGAGTTGGAGAGGATAGCTGGTCGTCAGGGTAGTCTGCATAGAGGAGGCCACCTTCAAATAAGAGCATCTCTTCTTACCTCCTGTAATTTATACCACAGCATGAACATCAGGAGAGACTTCCCATGGAACCATACAGAAAATGTATAAAGTCTAAGAATTAATATTCACTTTTCCCTAGAGAGTATTTAGATGAGTTTTGCCAAGACTTGCCTTGATGACCTTCCTTCATTTGCATTTTCTTGGCCAATCCACACTTCTGACCTACACAGGACTTTGTTAGACAGTTCATTCTTTCAATCAGATTTTCTTCAGTGCTGATGGCTGGGAGTCATTTGTATCTTTCTGGTGACTGCATTTATCTGTGTTCTTGCCAATTGCATATGTATTTTATATAGCATATATTAGATACATATTATAATTAGAATAATTATAATATATATTACATACAGAGATAATATATATATCGTATATTTTATGTATGATCAGTTATTCCTTAATTCTAAGACTTGGGGAACAGCAATTGTCTACTTACACTCCACATTCTTAAACACTAGGTTTTGGGGGAGGCATTTCTTCACTTGTCATTTGGCAACCAAATCACACTTTCTGGGAGGCTAATTAAATCTGCCCTCCTAACTTGAATACTAGGCACAATCTCTGGAATTATAGAAGAGGGTCCTCCAAATGGGAAAGGTTGGATATATAGAGTGCATTTTTGGTAAGGAAAGAAAAAAGTCCCAGCAGTAGATACAGGAAACTGATATGATATGCTGAACACCCTGGTTGTTTCAAAGCTGGGTCAGTACAAATATGACTGCTATCGCCCAGTGCAAGGGTTCTGTTAGGACAGTGAGAATCCAACATTTGCATGATGAAAGATACTTATGTTTGATTTTTGAGTTCAGATTGTGAAATTTTAGATAATGAGGGTTATCTTTATTTCCAGGTTCTTCTTTATAAGGGAAATGTTCTACTTGATTCTCTATAAGGGCATTCTACTAGATTCTTCTTGTTATGTCCACCAATGTCCTCCTATTCACTTTGGAGACAAGGCAATTAACTTAGTAACAGTATTAGGAATTGTTCAAGTATCTGTATGATTAGCAGGAACCTAACCATCATTGACCTTATGAAAATGGATGTGTCTCTTCTAGAAGTATAAGGCATTGCCTCTTGTTTTCCCTGTACTTCTCAGATAAAAAACTGAGATTCAGAAAGCGAGCACACTTGCCTAAGGTTATCCTTCTTTGTACAGAATAAAAAAGAACTGTGAAGAAATGCACATTCGCTAGGAAAGGATAGGAGGCATGGGAACATTGTCAATAACCAGGGATGGGTTTGTAATATACCAAATCAGATACACACACACACACACACACACACACACACACACACACACGGTGGATATAGCACTCTCCCTCTCTCTCTCTTTACACACACACTCACATACATTTGCTTCATTAGGCAAGAAGCATAGAATACCAGCATATTAAAATGCAAGAAACAGCACACAATCTTTCTCTATTTTTAGAATGGTGTTATAGGGACACACGTTCAGAGGCCTTGGCAGCTGAACCACCTTCTAAATTGAAAACAAGTAAATAAATGAGGTGCTCAAATATGCACACCAAAGCAGTTTGAATATTCAAGGGAAAAGTTGTAGTAACTATGAACTAAATTATAATAGCTGCTAATATGCTAATCTTGATGTTCATTGAATTCGTTTAACAACCTGATGACTAGTAGAAGGATTGCCATTTTAAAGATGCAGAAACTGAGAGGCTCACGGGCATTCTTGGGCCCTCCTACACAACAACGAAGCAGCAGGACAAAATTTGAACACCATTTCAACTTGCTCCAGACTCTCCCTCCCACTATAACACGTTGCCTTCTTAACCATCCAAGGAAAAGCAAGTTTAGCTTCTTCCTAACTTGCTTTCCTCCCTTTTGTCTAACCTACCTCTTACTCTAATGGTAGCTTTACTGATGCACTTGTCCCAATGTTTGTTAGGACAAATGTTGTACCCCTGTACACAGTCAAGGAGTCACTGCCCTCTAGTGCACATGGGAGGCACTCAATTACATAGGATATCAGTTCCTCTTGTAAACTAGCAGTTCAATATCCAGACTGAGGGAATTTTCCATTTGAAAAAAACTTTTAAGATCCAGTAGTCCATAAAGACTAAAAAAAAAGAAAAGGGCCTCAACAATCTCCTTACCGATCCCCAAAGAGCCTTAGAGTAAAAGGCGTGGCCATTGATAAAATATAGTGGTAACTTGAAAATTATGTTTTGAAATATACATCCTTGGTGATGCCTCTGCTGCTACTCCTTTGTTCCATTCGTGTGCTGTGCATAGCTGTGTGAATGGTGCTAGAATGTGAGATCGGGCTCACAAGTGAAACCCCTGTCTGAGCAGAACGAAGGCTCAGATAACGCTCCTCAGGCTCAATCTGCATCTAGATGTTTTCACAAAAAGGAAGTAGTGATGGAAGAAGACACAGAGGGTTACATGCCCTTTTTTATTCAGACATGGAGCGCTTAGTTACAGCATACCCGCTAGGCTCCATGCCCCTTGTCCAGGCAAGGAGCACCAGGAAGAAGCAGAAAAGGCTGTTGCGCTAGAGGAGTTTACAGTCCAGTGTCTTTTATTTTTCTCATTCACATTTCAGTGGTTGAATTGGCATCTCCAAGATGGGGTCAGCATTATAGGATAGCAGTTTGGAAATTCTAAGTCAGATCCCGAGGACCATGGTCTCATGCAAAATAAATTTCCTAGCTTGGGTACGTTGGCATCTCAAGAATCACACACTAGGGGCGCCTGGGTGGCTCAGTGGGTTAAGCCTCTGCCTTCTGCTCAGGTCATGATCCCAGGGTCCTAGGATCAAGCCCCGCATCAGGCTCTCTGCTTGGCAGGGAGCCTTCTTCCCCCCACCCCTCTCTGGCTGCCTTTCTGCATACTTGTGATCTCTATCTGTCAAATAAATAAATAAAATCTTAAAAAAAAAAAAAAAGAATCACACACTAATAGTCAATTGCATATCTCATAACGAACATTAAACTGCCTTCTAGATGTCGGTGTATGCTGGAGGATAGAGTCCAAATGACTACTGTTATCATGAGGACACATTTGTACAGAGTCCTTTCCAGACAAGCAAACACTCCCAAGTTTGGTCCCTTTACTGACCATCCACTTTAACTATGCCTCTAGACCATTTGCATGGTGATTTTCATGCAAATACCTTTATTAGAAAAAGAGGTATCATTTCAAGAATCGATCCTGTTTCTCCTCTCTGCCTGGAGCCCATAGCTTCAGACTTGAGCCCACAAACTCTGTTCTCCACCCACATGTCACATCCCCCGTCACAGTGAAATAGAATCTCTGAGTGCATGAATGTCAAAACAACGTGCTAATGTGGAAGCGAGCCACCCAAGTTTCCTCTGAGTGCTGCTATTGCGAAATCCAATCTATTTTATCACTCTGTCTTCGTGCTGGATTTAGCAGCTTCATAATTCCACACCTCTGTCAACGAGACCCTCATTATGCAGGCTTCTAAACATTTTACTTGGGGAAAGAATAAACAACATATTTAGTACTAATGAGGTGAGATATTGCTTTTTTATTTGCATTACTGTTTAATGATTGTGATATCTCCAGCACTTTGAGCTCTGGGAGCTTGTTTTGATTGATGCGATTTTTCAGCGAGCAGCTCTTGCAGACGACCAGCTACTTGCGCGGCGCAGTGTGTCACATGTTCTGGGTGTGTGGCCGCAAGCTTGCCACAAAATGGAGCACCGCCTTCCGCTCACTAGGGTTGCTATACAGGTAATAATGCTACTTACGTTGTTTATGTTTCAGCATAAACATTTAAAATGGGGTGTCCGCCAACCAGAGAAATTTTAATCATAACAGTTTTTTTCTGGTATTTTCCTCCTCCTTCTCTTTGCTGTGCCATGGCTGTGAAATGCCAACAATTTTGTATGTTTTCTCTGATCCTCATTAATCTTAATTCTTCCTGTTTCGGTGTGTCTTTCAAAGATCATTTACTTGGACAAACGCTATTTGGGCGATCTTGTAAAAGGAAGTGAAATATTCGGTACTCGCTGCAGACAAAGCGTGACTGATAGCAGCGACTTTGGGTCTCTCAATGGGGAGAGTTTGGGAGCAATTAGAATAATGACAAAATTAACTTCAGGACAGGTCAAATGCTCAGGCAAAATGAAAAGAATGGGGGCTTTGTGGCCAGGCAGTGCTGGATTTGAGTCCCATCTGTGCCACTTAGCAGCTTGTACTAGTTCCTTAACATGACACTCGGGCTCTTTATCAGTAAGTGGGGATTTACAAATATCGCCCTCATTGAGTCCCATGGATCCATGAGATAATGTATGTAAAATTCCAGTGTGCAGAGGCCTGATGCATATGAGACACTCAAAATACTTTTTTCTTTTCTTCTTATTATTAAAACACTCACACTGGAGTGAGGCAGGTGCACGTGTAATCAATAGCCTGATACAGAAAAATGGCAACAGTGTTAGAGCTGAGTTCCCAGAGAGACCAAGAAAGAGTAGCTTTTCTTTCTGAACTTTGAAAGCACAGGCTACTCTCCATTTATACGCACATTTTACTATGCTTAAGGGACATTAAAGAGTTTCCCAATTACTTCCCTACCAAGAGGGCAAGGATCTGTTCTATTATGAGAGGCAGTCCTCAAATAAGCAAGATATTTGGTGCATTGCAACAGACCCCTAAACCCCAACAGAGACCTTCTGAGCCTAACAAAGATCTTTATCCAAAGGAAGAAGTAAGAAAGGCCTAGAATTAGGCTGGGAACCTTGTATTGAGAAACTCTTCATTCAATAGATAATTTTTCTGCCTCTACACATGGAGTCCAAAGACCTGGCTCAAATCCTGATTCTATCACTCCCCAGTCTACAGAAGAGAGCTCTGTCCTATTGACACCAGATAAGTGAGGTCATGTAATGGAGGCTGCTGGGCAAATTCTCGGACACTTTCTGTATGCCGGGTACCATATTCACTAGCAGAGATGGATAAAATAAGATACTGTTCGACTAAAAATTCCACTCAAATGTATTTGTAGTTTTATTTAATTAGTAAATGTAAGTCTCAAGAGTACTCCATGTGTTTTTTCTTTCCAAAATGCCTTTGGTGAGATGTCAATGTTGACATCATGATACCAAGTGCCTCCAGAGCGGACCACTCTCATATATCTGTGGATCTCTTCAGTTATGTTTTTCCAGAACACCTCTGCAACCCGTGAGGTGTTAAAATAGAGAAAAGAGAATGCTAGGAATTGAGTTGAAGGAAGGTTTCACAATGGATGAGCAGAGTCTCGGAAATGTTTTAAATTCTACATGGGTAAGAATTTAGAGTTTGACCACAATAGGACATCAGAATTCCTTCAGGAAAAAAAAAAAAAAGGCAAAAAAACAACAGCCAGTGAGTGCCTAAAGTAAATAATATACATTTTCATTCATTCTCTTTATCTGTGAAAAACATCTTTGCTATATAATGTCATGAAACAAAATACACTCATTAACATAGCTGGCATAGAACTAAAACATGATCATCATTTTTTTGACTTGTTCAAACCTTCTACATCTTATCTTTTCTTCAAATTTGTCTGTGTAAACACATGAATCACAGTCATGTCTCATGAAGCATATCCTAATTTCATTTTAAAATTATTATTGGAAACCATTATTCTGGAGTGCAACAAAAAGTTTTTATCAAAAAAAAAAAAAGTTTCTTGAGTTGGGACTGGTTTGGAGAAATCCCCAAATATAGTTCAGATTTTTTCTCTGATTCAAATGGAATATTCATTTATTCCTGTGTGCTCAGGGAATTCCTTCTGTGCCCCAGGCACTATGTTTGACCCTGGGGTACTGAGGTGACATGGCTCAGGCTCAACACTGTTTTGCACACAGGTTGGCCCACTGAGACAATGGCCTCGGGAGAACAGTCAGACCTTAACCCGTGGTGTAAAGGGGAAGCAGGAAATGGAAGCATGAAGATCTAAGAACAGATTTGGGAAGGCATTTAATAGGAAGAGTGGCTGAGAGAAGAAATAGCAGAGGCTTGAGGCCTCCCAAAACTCTCACTGAAAAAGAATTTCAGATGTCACTGATTTTCCATAAATAACTGTTTATAGGTGAGTTTTAAATTTTTATAGCTCCATGGAAATGCCAAGTTTAATGTTTTGTATTATAGAATACACAGTGAATTGCTGCATTAAAATAAGGATTGGCTAGAGATTTGAAGTTGTGAGAGTCTGTTTTTATGTCTTTAGAATGTTTTGGTATACAGTAATCATGCTCTGCAGTGAACATAGGGTAAAACAAACCTTTCATAAAGGGAGAATTAAATAAAAATTTGGGGACTCAGAACTATAATTACAAAGGATTAGGTCGGTATTTGAACTTGGACACTATGGAGAATTATTTTCACATATGCTTGGTTAAATGCATGCACCACTGCTGCAATTTATTGTGATTATAACCAACCTGGATGGCATCCCGTAAGCTAGAAATATGGGTTGAAGCTCCACTTAACTTAAATCTTTTCCAAGTCAGTGGCAATGAGTTGCCAATTCTTACTTAAAGAAAAGGCAGGGAATTAGTTGAAAGAGATTACTCACAATTCATCTGAATGTTATTGTGTTAAAAACACATCTTGGAAATTTACTCATTAGAGAGAATTCATTTCTTTCCCTACGCTATTAATAAATAGCAGATACAGTGTCTGGGTTCCTTTAATAAAATATGTGCATACCTATAAAGGCATGGAGAAGGCATGAAAATCAACTTTTCTGAGAATTAATTCCTTTCAACCCCTCCAGCTTCCATGCATTGTCCTTTTATGAGCCATCTTTCTGCCCCCGCCTGAGGCAGGGTCATAGGGAGATGGTGACACTCTCATGCCAAGAATAGCAGCACTGCTGTTAGGCAGAACATTTTTCATCTCACACATGAATCTTGACAAATATAGCTACTTACTGGTCTAGTGTCTCTTGATTCTCAACCTGCGGGCCCATTTCTTTTGATGCCTACACACATCCAACCTTTCTTCTTTTTACCAGCAGTGCCCACTAGGTCTTACTTAAATATGCCCACATTTGAACCCAAGCCTGAGATGCAAGTTTCCCTTCATCCCATTTACTCTGTGATTCTCTGCATACCTGGGAAGGAATTATTACATGTTGCTTTTTGGAGAAAATAAAAAAAAAAAAACAGTAAAAGACTCATACAGAAATTACAGGCTCCCAGGGACATTAATATAAAGCCTGTGTTCTGTAGACAAATGGAGCTGTGTACCATACATGGTGAGGAAAGGAACAGATCAGATGAGAGTCTCTAGCAATCTCTGAAATACACTAAATGCGCCATGGAGATATTTCCACACATCAACGTGATGTATTATAAATAAATGGGAAGAGCACTGCCCAGGGATAACAACTCATCATAAGTAAACTATGAGAGAAGAAGAAAGAGGAGTGAAACGGAGAGGAAGGCCTCCTTTGGGTCCTAACTCAGTAGAAGTAAATAGTGATAGTGGGGTTTCATTTCCTGCTGACTTTTGGAGTTTAAGAAAAGTATCGACACAGCACATGTGTCTAAAAGTTGAATGTGAATTTCTGTTTGGTTTTTATTTTATTAATGTGCATCAGTAGACTCAACTTGAGGTTGAATTTCGAGACTTCACATCGAGCTTAGTAGATAATAATTATCCATCATTCTATGCTGTTTCCTTCTTTCTACTGGCCCGGTCCATCTCCTATGTATTCTCATTTTCTGCTGGCATATAAAGATAGTGTGGGCAGGAGGGTTACCAGCCATGACCAGCCAGTCATACCTGGCTGGAGGTGGGGCTGAAGTTGGAATAGAGTATTCCTCCCCTGGACAGCATCATTTGTTAACATTCATAGACAAGATCCACCGAGAAGTGTCAACATCTAAATATCAACATGACAGAGTGGAAATGCTAACAGATACAGGGATCAGAGTAAAAAAATATTACTGAAGCGAAAGTTCATACCAGGTAAAGAAGACTCCCACCATTATTAGGACAGAAGTAAACACAGAAGGTCCCTAAGTATATGACCCTAACATATGTGAGTATTCATAATTTTTTTAAAAATACTTTATTTGTCAGAGAGAGAAAGAGAGAGTACAGGCAGGCAGAGGCAGAGGGAGAAGCAGGCTCCCCATTGAGAAAGGAGTCCTATGTGGGACCCGATCCCAGGACACTGGGATCATGATCTGAGCTGAAGGCAGCCACTTAACTGACTGAGCCACCCAGGCATCCCGAGTATTCGTAATTTATCTTTAGGTCTCAGCAGGTGAGATCCAGAGTTATTAAGACAGAGAGAATACACCTATGGAGCATATGCTAACACTATTGGTATCTCTTAATGGCCTAAACTGTAGCTGATATTCCCTTCAAGTTGGTAACTTGTTTTTCTTACCCATAACCAACAGAGTTAGAAGTCAGAATTAGAAAAATTCTTGGAATGGTCTAGTTTTGATTAGACTGGGATAAAGGCAGGCAACAAAAAAGTTGGTGAGTTTCCAGAACATTTATGGAAATCTAATCCCCTGGCTGAACATCAGGTTCACACAGAAAGTTCAGTTTTTGCTGTCATCATTGTTGTTTGCTTATTTGTTTGTTTGCTTTAGTTTGACTTGATTTGGCTTTTAAAGTCCCTAAGGTCTGGGCTCCTTGCAAACCAATTTAATAGAATATCTGTGGGGTGATCTCAGGCACCGATATTCATTTTTTAAATGGTGATTCAAATTCCTGGTAATTCAAATTCACAGGCAAAGTTGAGATCCACTAACCTAACTATCAGTCCTGAAAGTCAAGTTCACCTTTTAGGGAAAACTGAGACAAGTCATTGACTGAATGTTCAAGCGTAAAATATGAAATGAGGAAAGAATAACTATTATTTATAGTTACTATACATGTCCTTCATTATGTTAATTAATTCACCCAATAAGCATTTATTGAACGGTGACTCTATACCAAGCACAGGTACTCAGGACATGAGCAAAGAGCAAAATCACAAGACAGACTAGCCCTCTGTCTTTTAAGGAAACCCAAACAAAGCACATGACACCTCTCTGCCCAGGAGCCAGAAAGGAATTAGGGACAATTCAAGGTCATTTCAGGATTTTCCCCAGACCTTTTATCTGCTTTTATCTGCTTGCATCCTAGTCTTTCATGGGTTTTTGTCTGCTTGGCTTGAGATCTTCTGCTTGGTGACCCCAGTTCTGCCTGTGGAACTGTGACCCTGGTATTTAGATAAGATCCCTCCATTTCACTTTTAGATTCCTCTAGCACCTTTGGTTTTCACAGGGATCTATGATTCCTTCCTACTCCAGGTCTCATCAGAGAATAATGTTTTTTATAGTCCTAGTTCCCTAGTAAAATGAGAGAATTCCAATTCACACATATTTATTCCTATATCCCAGGAGATAAGAAATTAAGTTGAAACTAATTAAAAAAATTTTTTTTTCTATGTTACCAGTTTAAGAGATAACTCAATGGCAAGCATAACCAAATCCTAACTAATCAATTAAGGATACATGAAATGCTACAAAGTTTCGGTCTCTTAAGTCATTATCAAATTTGGCTCTTTGTCAGGATCAACTATTATGGAGTATGTGTGTGTGTGTGGGGGGGGTATTGAAAATACCATTCCCCTGTACTGCTCACAGCAACTGAATCAGAAACTTGTGGGGACAGTGATGGAGAATGGGGGGCCCCTTGGTTTTTAAAAGTCTGCCAGATAGCCCTGAGGCATGATGGGCTTGAAGAACCACATCCCTAAAGGAATATATGAAGGTGGAAAGAAACCCCATCTCCAGTAGTTTTTGTTAACTCACCAGGAACCCTTATAAACTATCTGATTTTTTCTCTATGGGGCCTACAGGAAGCTAATAAAATGAATTCCAATGACCTTTCATAGGAAGGAGGAAGAAAAGGAACTTCAGCTAAAGTACATTGATTTTACAAGGGGGTCATGGTTTAGGCTAGTACCTCAAACTTTCCATTTGGCATGTACTTTGCCCCAGAGGGTTTTTTTTTTTAAATCTTTTAATGGCATATTTTTAACTAAATTGTTTTAAAGATACTTTATTCTCCAAGACCATTACCATAGCTCTCCCTTCAAAAAACTCTCCCCAAAGTTATATGGCTTTTGAAAAGAAAAGGCAAGGTAGTATCAAAAACAGATCAAGCGACAGTCAATAATGGATGAACACTTTTAGTGTGAAAAGAAAAATAAGTGTCATCTACTTCTAAAGATTAACAGGTACCCTTTAATTTATTTTGAAAACCTGGTGACTGGTTGTATAACTCTATCACATCTCCCTAAAAGTATTTGTGTTCTCTGTGGACACAGTATGGGGCTTCTCAATCTTTCTAACATCTCTCTTTAATTACACAGCAGGCCATTGTGTACTTCGCTCTCATACGTGGGCTTCCCAACTAGTGGTACCATTGTGCTGAACACAGTATGGGGCCTCTCCATTTCTGCAAAATAGCTTTCTCATAGAAATTTCATCCGTAGACTAATGGTTTCACTACAGATTGTCTTTCCCCAAGTGGAAATGCCACATTTTTGTTGTTAGACTTTTTCTCCTTTCTTTCACCTAAGTCACAAATCCCTTCCTCTGCAGGGAAAGCCATGAAAAAAACAAATGCATTAGTAGACCAATATCCCCTTTTTCTGAGAAAAGCATTAAGATCTATTAATCCTTTATGTATCAGAAATTCCAGATCATTTTTCTTATCTTGACCTCAAAATTTCATATTTTGATCCTTTAAAATTCTTTTTTTTTTTAATTTAAAAACTAAGAAGTCTTCTAGGATTTTCCTAATTTGCACATGGCTTTAAATTTAGACGTATTCATGTTTGGAATCAAGTCTGAGTCAGTATTTTTATCCTGAAATTATAGAAGGGAAACACTTTTTTAAAAAAGCGATGAACAGGCTGTCTTATCTAAAAACTCATTTTCAAATTTTCACTCAAATCACCAAGGCACATGGCCTCAATTTATTAGCAGGAAAGGTATGGCGCCATCAGAACATACACTAGTACCCTTATGTTTTTCATTCACCCTTTTCTTTCTTCATCAGTCATCTACTGTTACAAGGTATTTTGCTACAATTGCATATAGACTGTACAAACATGAGTAGCACATTGTTTCTGTCTTCAAAAATCTTGAAATTTAAGTGGTGTGAAAGGGATGGCATGATAGAATATGATAATGTTATCAGAATTTGATGAATGTCGTAAGAGACGAGCCATGCAGGTTCACAGGAGAGAGAATAAACACCTTTCACAGGGGTACAAAGATCAGGGAAGTCTGTTTCTTATTCATTGAAGACTGTCAACTCCACCATTCTTTCATGGATGTAGTGAACAAAGTATCTTTAAGATACGGGAGTATTCCTCAGGTGTAACCCATGCCTGTTTTACAACAAAAGGCACTTCCCACAGAAAAACTGGGCACACATAAACATGGCGTCTCCAGTCTCTCCTCAGGTCCTTGAAGGGAGGGCACGGATGGCTGAGGACTGGCACAGATGTGCTGCCTTTACGTTATACTGATCGTCAGCCCACTTAGCACACTGCCAGTTACCTTCACGGATGGTGAGGAACAGGCCAAATTATTATTTTTTAAGATTTTATCCACTTACTTATTTGAGAGAGTGAGCACAAGCATGGAGGAGTGGCAGACTGAGGGAGAGGGAGAAGCAGGCTCATCGCTGAGCAGGGAGCCCAATGTGGGACTCTATCCCAGGAACCTGGGATTATGACCTGAGCCGAAGGCAGATGTCCAACTGACTGAGCCACCCAGGTGTCCCCAGGCCAAATTATTCTTATCCAAATTAAATCTTAGCCATATTAAAAAGGAGGCTGCTTATCTTCAGAATTTCAGACTGTCCTTTCTGGATCTTTTTCATGCCTATCTGATATACTTATTTCTACCAACTTGCCTCAGAAACCCATTAAAATATTAAAATATACCTTTTAAATATACCTTTTAGGTATTAACATATAATATTATATATTAAAATAGAAATATAAAGTATTAAATGATTAAAATATTAAAAATACCTATTAAAATTATTAAAACACACCTTTAGGTCACTGCACTTCACATCAAGATATGAATGACTGATACTATGCAAATATATGCTATTAGTAATTAAAAGAAATTACCAATGATAATAAGAGTAACTCATTAGTTTTGCACATATTTTACAGTGTGCAGTACTGTTTTGCCTTGGTTTTCTAATTTTGCTCCTTGCAAGAGCTCTGCAGAGTAGTCATGCTGCTATTATTGTCTATGTTTTACAGGTGGTGAAAACAAAGCTAAAAGAGATTATCTGTTTTTTTCTGGAGCCACACAATGATCCAGTGCCTCTGCTGCTCTTCAAACAACGGTGCTCTGACTAGAAATTCATTGCTGTACACACAGGTAAGAGTAAAAGTTCAGGCACCCATTCTGTTCCAAGGGAAATATTTAGAAGCTTTACCAACTCACAAGACAATAGACCATAAAGACAGTTGTTTATTTTGCCTTCATATTTGACCAACCCTGGTTATATTACCAGGGACAATAAGCTTTCTGGTCATTTTCACTTTTTCCATTGACTTAAGTCTACTATTTGTCGTTCTGAGTGCATTAAACCAAGGGAGGGGGAAAAAAAACTTCACAAAATCAACATTTAAAATTCAAGACTGGAGCGTGATTTGGACAAACTAAGGATGCCACGTGGTATCTGCTGATACCATCGCTGTCACTCAATAACTTTCTCAGGATTCTCCTCCAGCAGCAAAACACAAAGTGTCTGAGCTTAGCCAAAGTAGGACCAATGATGAGATGAAGTGACAGAGCTTTCACTGCACGGGAGACAGTTTAGCTAGCTCTTGCATTGGACTCCTAAAAGATGCATATGGAACACTCAGTCTATGAATGAAGCATGTGTGATCTTCAGGGAGAGCCGGCCAAAGTGCTAAAGTGCATGGATTTTAGATAAGTCAGTGTGAACATGTGGCACTGTGTGAATAAAATGTGCTAGTGCCTATCAGAATGAGCCTGTATCATATTCTTACTTGACACATTAAGCAAAGCGTTTAGTTCTGGGTGTACTGATGATGGAATTTTGTTCACGATTGTTTCATGAGAGCTTGTTCAGGGATTTTAAAACCAAAGGCTCTTTATCTTCCCATCACGAAAGACTTCAAGGGAGCACCAGATACTGAATAGTGTACTCCATACCTCCAAGGTTGAGAACTCCTTTTTTCTCCTCTTCAACCTAAAGAGCTCAGCCTGTTGAATCCTCCAGCCACTGTCATACTCTGCATAGAGAACATTAGGTCCTGATTACTGGGGAACCCAGTCTAAAACACCATGACCTTAAAATGTCCAGTAAAAGCACTGGACCAAGAATAACTTATTTGTGTTGCAACACCACGTTCTTCAATTGCACTCTTTTGATCAGATGTAATAAAGGGGATAATTGTGTGTGTGTGTGTGTGTGTCCTCCGATATATTTGTTCATATATACTGAGCTAAACAAATGGGGGTGGTACCCATTTTTTTGTTTATTTGTCTCTATCTTTGAAACCTTGAATTTATACAAGCATAATTCTTCACTATAGTATTCGTGAATCATTTTAAGGTCATGGTGTTTTAGACTGGGTTCCCCAGGAATCAGGACCTAAAACAATGTGGAGCGCTTTACTGGGAGGAAGAAACGAGAGATGAAGGAATGAAGAAGGGAAAGAAGAACCAGTTCAAAGATACCTCCCTGAGATGGCCGTTGCTGTGGTGAAACCGGTTCTTCAATCCCATAAGACCTCTCAAAGAACATTTTTTTAAAAAGATTTTATTTTATTTATTTATTTATTTGACAGACAGAGATCACTAGTAGGCAGAGAGGCAGGCAGAGAGAGAGAGAGAGAGGGAGAAGCAGGCTTCCTGCTAGCAGGGAGCCCAATGCGGGGCTCCATCCGAGGACCCTGAGATCATGACCTGAGCCAAAGGCAGAGGCTTTAATCCATTGAGCCACCCAGTGGCTTTGAAGAACTTTTTTTTTTTTTTAAAGAACTTTTTAAATCTTATTTTAGGGCTTTCATTAGAGTAGGAAAGGAAGCTACTATCCATGTGCTCCTGTCTCCCATCAGTCAAAGGTCTGTCCTTCAAAGCATTTCCAGATGACTGCACGGAGGCCTTGCAATGCTATGGGGATATATACCCAGATGCAACCAGCTTGAGCCAAAGCAGAACTGGTTGTTCCCATGGTTGCAAGAAGAAAGAATCTGTGGTGGGACCTCAGAGGTGTCTGGTACATGAAGGCTCCATGATTTATGAATAAGCTGGATTCCAAAAGTTTATTTGTTATGTTTATTATCTGAATGTTTTATTCCTCACACTAACTCTTTAAATCTCTATATCCTTCTCTTCCTGTGGACATATATAAAGAAATTCTCAAGGTAATCCATAGAGGCCCATTTAACCTATATAGATAAAAATATTCACTTTTTTCCAATGAAAAAAATGTGCTGAACAATCCTACTGCAACTCTCTGGCATACTGTCTTAGTTAAACATGCTAGTACATAAACATGCTGGTAGCTAAGCAGACTAGTAGCTCTTGGGAAATGGCTAACAATCTCAGCCAAACCAGGCTGACTTCTGAAATTCATCCTCACCAGAGTCATACTGAATGATATCGGATCAGTAAGACTGGGGGAAAGGAAGAAAAAAGCAAGAGAGTGAAGTCTTGAGGGAGAAAATTGGCAAAGGTGAAAGTTTCCCACATTGCTTTTAGCCATTTGACTGCTTCCCAACCTCCCTGTCTCTTCCATCGCTGTGTCCCATACATTGGTTGTACATCATTTCCACTCTGACCACTTTCTTTGAGTCTGGGTCAGCCAGGCAACTCAAAAAAGCATGTATAGCACTATGCATCAACAGTGAGTCTTTTATTTTTCATTCATTAATTGTTAAGTCATTGTTTGAATGGCTAGAGAAGAAAAAATGGCAGACAGAAGAAAAACTGGTAGATCAAGTGATTCTGTATTTTTACTGTGTTTGTAAATCAAACTGTTAAAAATTGAGGATGCATCTATTTTTATCATTGCCAAATTTTACCCTCTAATTCTAGGTCTTCTTGTTTTTATTTGTAGAATGGAAAAAAGTCTGGGAAAAAAATCTGTTTTATTATTTTGAAGTCCTCTAAAAATTCTTTTAAGAAGAGGTGCTTTCCTTAGGAATTTATCCACACTTATCCCAAAAGGACAGACTATTTCTTTGATATTTTGACTCCATGCTTAATCATTAGATTTATAAACAAGCAATAAAAGTTATAAAAAAACTTATTGAAGAGAGATGTCAGTGCAAATCATTTTTTTTTAAGATTTTATTTATTTACTTGACAGAGAGAGATCACAAGTAGACGGAGAGGCAGGCAGAGAGAAAGAGAGAGAGGGAAGCAGGCTCCCTGCCGAGCAGAGAGCCTGATGCGGGACTCGATCCCAGGACCCTGAGATCATGACCTGAGATCATGACCTGAGCCAAAGGCAGCGGCTTAACCCACTGAGCCACCCAGGCGCCCCCATGCAAATCATTTTGGAAAGAATTCCAAAAGTCCATCCCTCCCTAAAACCAATGAAAATTCTGGCAAAAATGTCCCTCAACTTTTTTTGGGAACTCTAATAACTAATTAAATGCCTTTTATAAAGGGTAAAAACTCTATCAAGAAAAATGAGGTAAATCTTGCTAAGAAAAGTGGGAGTTGTGGCATTTTCCCATGCCCCATCTCTCACTCCCCAGAGCAGTGGTCTTGGAGAGAACAGCCTGCATTTCTGGTGCATAAGGAGAGCAGAATGGATGACATTTACAAGTAACTGGTTTTGACTGGTCTTGTGGCTCCATGGAGGACCAGCTCAAAGGGGCTTCCTTAATCTCACCTACCTCAAGCTTCTATAATGCTGAGGGGGCATTTGTCAAAACATATATAGGCTATGTACTAGCTGTTGTTATATATGACAATAGATACCAGTTGGGGCAAACAATAGGCTAACCAAACCTTGGGAGGAAAGGCTAGGGAATTAGATGCTTTGAAGGATAAGAATATGAAAAGCTCTGACATATTCCTGGAAATCTATAAGTTCCTACACATGCCCAGGGCTAAGTGAATGCTCAGAAAAAAAAGAAAAAAGAAAAGAGAAAGCCCTATGCTGTCACCTCGTTGACCTTCAAGCTTTGCACAAGTAGGAAATGAAGTCTAAAACAGTGTTGTAAATGGTTTAGCTGTATGCTGAAGATGTGTTACAACACATGCACAGAGCCTGTCTGCCAAGACTGAAAGATATGTATTTTTTTTAAATAAATGCACTTTTATTTTTTTATTATGTTATGTTATTCACCATACAGTACTTCATTAGTTTTTGATGTAGTGTTCCATGATTCATTGTTTGCATATAACATCCAGGTTTTGTTTCCAGGTGCCTAAGGTAGTATCTGTTCAATCACTAACTATCCACTAAACTAACAAAAAAAAAAAAAAGACTTTAGTCACCCCACATAACAAAGAACATAGACATTAAAAAACTAGTTCAGAAAAGTCAGTAAACAGATATATAACAATTTCAAAGGCAAAGTCAAAAATAATCCCTGGGGGAATAAAATAAAAAATTAAAGAAATAAATTTTTTTCTTTTTTAATTTTTTTAACCTTTTTTATCATAAAGATTTTATAATTTTATTTGGCAGAGAGAGAGAGGCACAAGTAAGGGACACAGCAGGCAGAGGGAAAAGCAGGCTCCCCACTGAGCAAGGAACCTGATGCAGGACTTGATCCCAGGTCTCTGGGATCATGACCTGTGCTGAAGGCAGATGCTTAAGCAACTGAACCAACCACTCAGGTATCCCAAGAAATAAAAATTTTAAAAAGTAAACCCTGAGTAGGAGGTAAAATCTGTTTCCTAGAGTTGATACATTATAATGTTCAAAATTTCCAACAATCTACAAATATATATATATGTATATCTACATTAAATATAAAATATGTATATATGTATATATACATATATATGTGTGTGTATATAAAATATATATATGTATATATACATATATATGTGTGTGTGTGTGTATATATACATATATATATATATATATATATATATATAATCAAGTAAGAGAACAGGATCCATACATACAAGGGTGAAAAGCAAGTAATAAAATTTTTTTCTGAGGAAGCCCAGACATCAGGTTCACTAGTCAATGACCTTAAATCACTTATTTTAAATATGTTCCAAGGGCTAAAAGAAAATATGACCAAAGAATTAAAGGAATCTGTGAGAATAATGTGTCATCAAATACGTAATTTTAATAAAGAGGTAGAAAGTAGATTTCTGACTTCCAGAGTCTGAGAAGAGAGGGGAACCCAGGGTAATTAATAGACATGGGGTTTCTTTGGGGATTATGAGATGTTCTAGAATTACATAGTGGTGATGTTTGCACAAAATTGTAAATGTAAAAAAAAAAATCACTGAATTTTATACCTTAAAATGGTTAAAATGGTGCATGTTAATTGTGTAAATTTTATCTCAATAAAAAATTTTGAATTTATTAAAGAAAATGTGTCAAATATTTATTTTTGTACTCTAAATGATCAGAATTAAAAAATTATATTGTCATAATACCTATAATAAAAATTTAAATTCCCATGAGTAAAATAAATGGCATAGTTCTTAATTTTGCAACACCTAGGCTATCTTTTTCATTAAAAATAAAGAAATGGATGGTAAGGTTGTTTGAAAATCCCTCCTAGACAGCTGCCTGAAGAGAAAGAAAAAGTAGGCTGTTCTGTTTAGTATGAGAACCAGGCTATTCTTTTGAATTAAACAAATGTAAACATTTTTATCTCAAATCATTGGAATCCGAGGAATAATGGACTTTAACTATAGCTTCCAGTTATATTCATTTAAATTCAAATTTGGGACTAAAATCAAAACTCTTTCAAGTAAATTAAATAGACACACAAATTTATGTCTATGTCTCTAGCACTGGAGGTAGAGCTCCTTGATGTAATTAAATCCTTCATCATTTGGAGCCATTCTAAGAGCGCACTAATTGTACTCACATTGCAACTTTCAGGCAATAAATCACAAGCTAGGGCTCTCTTCCCCCCATACGATTATAGACAGCACTGACTGCTTCAGCGCCAATGCGCTTTCTCTCTGCACTCCCTCATGCCTTCAGTCGTTGCAGCAATCATATCAAATGCCTCCTGAACCAAAACGTACTAGAATGCATGGTGCATCCTTCAAGATGTATTTGTTTCAAGGTACTTAGGATAGGCTGGATAAAACATCGATAAAATAAACACTAAAACTGGCCGTGTGGGATATTAAGCATTTTTCACAATGATTCATCCATCCACTTGACCAACATTTACTTAGAGATTATTCATTCGTTAGAGAGGCATGGCTCTCGACAAGGATCTCAAGTTTAACATTCAATGCTTTCAAGGAAACCATAGTATCTTGGGGGATACAGAGACAACAAAAGAAATAATGATAATTCAATGTGGCACGTACGATGACAGAAACAGGCCAGAGTGAAAACCCAGAGAAGGACCACGTAGCATAACCAGGATGGTGGGGGAAGGCTTCCTAAGGGAGTCCAGTTTGCTTCTGTGCCTGACTTGGATGACTGGAGGAAGAGGACAACAGGAAAGGAATTCTAGGATAATCATTCATGAAGACACACAGGTGAGAGAAAACATGGAGTGCTAGTAAACTGCGAGATGTTTTGTCTAGAAAGGGTCCAATCAAGAAGGGCTTTATATGCCATGTGAAAGAGCTTAGGTCTCACCATGTTGGTTGCAAAAAGCTACTAAAGGTTTTTAAGCAGAACGAAATACAGCTTGACTTGGATTTTACAGAGTACACCTCTGAAGGAATGTGGAATTTCAGGGTTTATACTAGAAAATGTTAGAATGAATCGTCTGTAAGACACATTGTATGTATTGTAACAAAAACTTCCAAATTCATGATATATCTTTACTGAAAATTAAAAGAGGACTTTTTGGCATAAATGGATATGGGGAAACTGGGGAGGAATGCCACTAGTAAATCTGAGTACTATTTCCTCAAAAGGAATTTATCCTGAGTCAAGAGCAGATATCAGGCTAGTGGTTAGAGTTTAAGCCTACAATCAGGGTTTGGGCTCTCCCAGTGCTCTCGTGAAAATCCTAATCTTTTGAAAAACAGAAAAGCAAGGATCCCTAAAGCACACATATTAGGTCCTTGATACTTGGCTTTAGTGATATCTAGAGATCCCTCAATTCCAAAATGATGCCCAATCCAATAAGTAACATTTGACGGGACATTCTCCAGTAAACTTGGAAAGTTAAATAAAAAAGTAAAATGGATTTCATTTCTTTTGATGGCTGCATAATGGCGACAACATGGATGGAACTAGAGCGTATCATGCTTAGCGAAATAAGTCAAGCAGAGAAAGACAACTATCATATGATCTCCCTGATATGAGGAAGTGGTGATGCAACATGGGGGCTTAAGTGGGTACGAGAAGAATCAATGAAACAAGATGGGATTGGGAGGGAGACAAACCATAAGTGACTCTTAATCTCACAAAACAAACTGAGGGTTGCTGGGGGGAGGGGGTTTGGGAGAAGGGGGTGGGATTATGGACATTGGGGAGGGTATGTGCTTTGGTGAGTGCTGTGAAGTGTGTAAACCTGGTGATTCACAGACCTGTACCCCTGGGGATAAAAATATATGTTTATAAAAAATAAAAAATTAATTAATTAAAAAAATATATATAAAAAAATAAAAAAAATAAAAAAAATTTTAAAAACAGAAAAAAAAAAGTTAAATGGAACAATCAATCAGATGACCACAAAATCTAATCAACACGGTAGTTTTTGTTTTGCTTTGTTTCTAGACAGATTTTAGTGACTGTATCAGATTGACCATCAATGTGGTTACTGCAAACATTGTAGAGACCACAATGTGTTGTAAAGACCACAGTGCACAACCATTTGGCAATGCTATCAATTGCTCCGCAGTAAATTGTGAATATGGATATGGCCAGAGGACAAAGCAGAAAAGAGTTGAGACAAATCCCAGATAAAGCATAAAAGCAGAGAGTCCTCTTTTTTTCTTTCTCCCTCTCTCTCTGAAAACTTTCATCTCATAAATTGAAACAGTGTCTTATTGTCCTGAACAAAATCCCTCCTTTCTCAGAGGAAAACACCATGAAAATTAACGTCCACTAACATCAATGTTTGTTTGAAGTAAAGAGTCTATTATAACTCCATTAGAAGAGAATTGCTTGTGGCATCAAATTACTGTGGGAAACCAGTCCATGCTCCGCCTTCCCATACACACATTGCTAAGACCCCGTAGAGAATCCATTAGTGGGACCCAGAGTCACACTAGCCTATAATTTTTCTTTGCCTTAGGAAAACAGTAGCCTGTAATTTTTCTTTGCCTGAGGTTTTAAAAAGGCCGTCTCTGGCTGTCTCATGCATGCTGTCAGAGTCCTGAGTCCAACCCATACCGTAGTTACCGTCTGGACACCTCAAGAAAAGAAGACACAGCGGAAGCAGCTTTTCTTGTTTTATGGTTTATCTAGGGAGGAAAGAATCCCTTTGAGTTGAGCTCTCTTTCATGATTTTTCATTGTAAATTTGATTTTAATTTTGCAAAATAAATATTCTCAAATATTTAGTTTTAACTTAATATTAGATATAGTCTATCATCAAAAGTTTGCATTTGATTTTGTAAGTTTTACACCAATGATATAAAAACCTAACTATGCT
The DNA here is from genome assembly GCF_964662115.1 of Mustela nivalis. Classification (NCBI taxonomy): domain Eukaryota; kingdom Metazoa; phylum Chordata; class Mammalia; order Carnivora; family Mustelidae; genus Mustela; species Mustela nivalis. The sequence continues at coordinate 43,386,221 of NC_139021.1, forward strand.
GTGTTAAGACAGATTCTTTGTCGTTATGGAAGGCCGCCATATTTTTATGAGCATATTATGATGCTTAAACATTCTACTGAAGTATCTCAGCCTGACATTACTTTAAAAGATGGCATTTATCTCAATACAGAGACAAAAAGTTAAAATAATTGTTAGAGTATGTCAAACATGGATATGTTTACTCAAAGACCCAATAATTACTCAAATGTTTAGGTGAATGGAGAAAAAAGAGACATAAATCTTAGATAGGGACAATCTATATATTTAAAAGACATAATTTTAATTCAGTAATTTTTTAAAAACTTCCCCCAAATCTCAAACATGTTAGAATGCCTAAGCAGAATTATTTGAATCTTCTCTAGGCTAGTTCATCCAGGGCTTTGGTTTAGTGATAAAGGAGCAATGTCTTCCCAAGAGGAACTTTTGTCACATTTTTAGATACTTTAATATTACACAATGTTGCTTTTTCTGTCTCTAATGATTCTGAAATATTTTGTGGGGGATAGGAGTTTGGTGAAATGAAGGAAGGCATATTACCAGACACATTGCTTTGGGTGTGGGAGTATTACTTACCATATAAGTGAGATTTCACCTCCTGTCGTCTTTGAACCGTGGATAACTGCTCCTTTTGACTATATGGTCTTGTTATTCTGGACAGAGGTACTGATTATGTAATAGGATATGATGGCAAACAAACAATGAAAGGAAAAATTCTAGATAATTTGGATATTACTACATATTCAGCCAATAAATAGTATTAGAAGCATTTGGCATAGCTCATCACTCCGTTCTTCTTGAACTATATCCTCCACCTGATTCTTTAGGACCTCCTGCCACTTTATTGCTTATTCAATCTCAGCTTTCTCTCCTGTCTCCAACTTAGCTTTCTAAACTCTGAACAATGGAATGTTTTAGGACTCAGACATGGTACCACTTTTTTAATCTACATACCGAAAAACTGTTGGTGGCCTCATCCTGTCCCATGGTTTTAAATATCACCTTTATGCTAATAACCCTCAGGTTCATAAACCCATTTTGATTTCTCCTTGAAATGTATCCATCTATTCATATCCAATTCTGTTTTTGACACAAATTCTTTTTTTTTTTTTTAAGGTTTTATTTATTTATTTTTGAGAGAGAACGAGAGAGAGACCACATGAGCTGGGGGAGTGGGCAAAGGGAGAAGAAGTCTCCCGGCTGAGCAGGGAGCCTGATGCGGTACTCGTTTGCAGGACCCTGGGATCATGACCTGAGCCAAAGTGAGAAGCTCAAGCGACTGAGCTACCCAGGCGCAAATTCTTAAAAGTATAAAAGCCATCTCAAAATTAACCCTTCTAAAACTAAATTCTTGATTCTTTGCCCTTTAAACTTACTTTTCCCTTGTTTGCCTTGTATCAATAAACCACAATTCCATTCTTAACTCGATTTAGGCCAAAAAGGTTTTAGTCTTCCTTACTCCCTCTCCTTTCACAGCCCAGATCTGATCCATTAACAAGTCCTATGGATTTCAGTTTAAAATGTTTCCAAAACCCAACAATTTTTCACCAGTACTGCTATTAGCCAAGCCACCATTCTATTTTGCCTGGATAGCATAGTCGTCTGCAATTGACATTACTGTTTAGTCTACTCTAGTCTATTCCTTACGAAGCACCCAGAATCAATCTTTTTCCCAACAAGCTCACATTCGCACTTTTCGGCTCAAATGTTCCCATGTCATTTCATCTTATTCAGAATAAGTTCCCGAGTTTGATTATTGGCTACCAATGCCTGCATGGCCTGTTCCTGTTCATCTCTCTGGTCTCTTCTCCTACCCCTCTCTTCTCTCTCTGCCCTGCTACTTCACTGTGTTGTCTTTCCGGCAGCTCCTGAAATGAGCCGAGCACATTTTCACTTCACAGCCTTGGCCTGGAACCTCTCTGCTTGGAGCATTAGCTATATCTATGTGTTTGTGGATTCACAAATATCACTATATCCCTTCATACGAGTTCTTTTTTTTAAATGTTACCTTAAAAGGGGGGCCTTCCCTGACCACTCTAAGTGGAAGAGTGCACTCAACCATTCGCTGTCCCTATCTGTTGCCCTTACTTCGGAGCACTAACATTACACAGGTTCATTTCTTCAATGTCTGTCTTCCCTAACCCGGATGTACATTTCCTGAAGACAGAGATAGTCTATTCTCTAAAGAATCTTCATCAACTAGGGCAGTATGTAGTAGGTCCTCCAACACCATCTGAGAGTCAATGAATTTGTTATGCCTTCTACTAGAGAACATGTTTTACTGACTTCATGTTAAAAGTAATTTTAAAAGTTTTCTCTGTTTTGAAGAAAGAAGTGTCAGCTTCCCAAGCTGTCTTTCAATTTCTCAAAAACCTGCTTAAAATATAAATGATTACATAAGCTTTAAAAACAAGCCTGCTACTTTGGCAAAGAGACAGCCATGGAATCTCTTGCCATTTATGTGCTAGTGCTGAATTTCTCTTCTTCAAACTATTAACTCCTTTGCTGGTAAAAATATTCTCATAGAATCCCTCCCAGTCTTAAAACATTTGTTTGGTGTTCCAGTCTGTGATTATAGCCATGTATACATCCTTGTATTTGCTCTGGATTGGTTTTTTTTTTTTAATCTTTAATCTTTATTAACTGGCCAGGCTATTTAGCAACAATATTTAAGCATCAGGCATATGTATATGAAGAAAATATATTGCTTCTGTGATTTTTAGAAATAACTTAGCTGTGTGGGCATTAAGATTTAACAGAGATGAGTTTTCATGCAATGCATGGTCCTTGGATTAAAGGTTTCCATACATTATGCATTTTATGTAAGGCCAGTTAGATCACTTATTCCAACCAAACAAGGCAAATACATAGCCATCTCCTTGTAAGATACACATTCTACAAAAATTGGACTTGCAAGAATTTCCCAAATCCTTCCAGAAGGTAAAAGGGATAAAAATATGTGAAAGAGTTTTACATTATCACACACACAAAAAAGATTCTGCAAAGCATTTGGGATTTTCTTATAAGGAAATTCAAGGAAACTCTCCTCAAATTCTCTGTCCCTTGGATATTCTTTGTTATAGATACCCTTCTTTGTCATTAGTGACACTTTCCTGGCATTCGTCACGCTGCTAGAACTCTGTTCTCCCCACTTCTGTTAAGTGTGGGGAAAAAGCTAACTTTGACTTCCTTTTCAGGGTTCAAATATTATGTCACAATTTATCAAATATCCAGAGTTAGCACCTATTTTCCCCAAGGTACATTTCAGTCAAACCTATTATGTCTGCTTTGTGTCATCCATCACAGTAATATACTTGGGGTATTTCCCATGTATACACTACAGATTCAAACATAATTTGGATTTGGCAAGTGGTTAGTGGTATACAGCCCAGATTTTTTAGAGTACATTCTCTTTCTGGTGGAAGAGGAAATAAGAACGACTTCATATGAGTATTTCCCAATAATATCTTTTTGGATATGCCCATTTAGGGATATACTTTTCTGGAATCATTTCTTTGGAATGCTATGGGTTCATGTATAATATATTGCAACAGTATACTACAATATATTTTTCTGCCTTCCTGATCTTTGTCCTATTCTGGTCAATAATGTACTTCCACATGTGTTGTATATCCCACCATATACTGTTACTCTTTTTGCTTTAATCAGTCAAATATATTATAATAAAGTTTGGAGAAAAGAAGTAATCTCTTATGTTGACCCCCAATTTTACCATTTCGGGCTATTCCTTCCCTTGGGCAGGTATGAGTTTCTATCTGAAATTTTTTTCTTTTCATCTGAAGACATTTTTGAGTTCTTTTAATGCAGACCACCTTGTAACAAATTCTCTCAGATGTTGTTACTCTGAAAAAGTCTTATTTTACTTTCATTTTTGAAGGTTACTTTTGCTGGATATAGAATTCCAAATCAACCTTTTTTTCAATTTTCCAATCCATTAAAAATACCATCCCATTTTTTTTCTGCCTTGCAGTATAAGTAATGAGAAGTCAATTCAATTTCTTTTCTTTGTTCTCTTATCTGTAATGTATCATTTTCCTCTGAAAACTTTCTCTATATAATTAGTTCTTAATAGATTATGATGTATCTATGCATGGTTTTATTCATATGTTTCCAGTTTTGGTTTCACTGAGCTTTCACTGAATTGTAAAGTTATGTATTTTACCAAATTTAGGAAATTTTCAACCTGATTCATTCAAAATCATTTTTATATATTATCTTCTTGTTCATCAACAACTTCAGTTACATGTGTGCCAGAGAGTTTCTTATTGTCCAACAGGCCATTCGATCTCAGTTCACTGTTCCTGTTTATCATTTTTCTTCTTTGTAATTGTTTCAAAATTTTCTAGTGTGCTGATTCACTGCACAAAACATTTTCTTCTGTGATATCTAATATGTAGTTAAACTCAGCCAATGACTTGTTGCCCCAAATAGTCTATTTTCCATCTCAAGAAGTTTCATGTTCTTATTTTGTAAGTTGGCCTCATTTTGCCTCCTAATTATGCCTATATTTTCTTTTAAATTCCTGAGCATATTAAGCCATTTTAATTTGTTTTTCATTCCATCTCTTTCTATAAGTTCTCAGAAACTCTAGCACATGGGACTGTTTTATAAGGTCCATGAGCTGAGAATGGTTTCTGTATTTATAAAGAATTGTAAAAACACATGCACTTAAACACACAATACAACATAATGAAGCAAAACATATGACAGAAACTATATGAAAACTTCAAAGCCTAAAATGTTTATTTTCTGGTCATTTATGAGAAAACATTGTTGACTCAATCTATAACATTTCTGTTGACAGACTTATCTTCTGTTTATGGGCATTACTTCTTCATGTATATAGTAATCATTGGTTGAATGTTGGATTTACTTGGTTGGTTGGTTGTCTGGATTTTTATTTGCAAATCATTTGATCATGTTGAGAATTATTTTACAGCTTCTTAGGGCAGATTTAGAGCAACCTTTATTTATTTATTTTTAAGGTTTTATTTATTTATTTGAGAGAGAAAGAAAGAGAGAGAGCATGAGAAGGGAGAGGGTCTGAGCAAGAGGAAGACTTCCTGCTGAGAAAGGAGCCTGATGATGCAACTCAATCCCAGGACTCCAGGATCATGACCTGAGCCAAAGGCAGTTGCTTAATCAACTGAGCCACCCAGGTGCCCCTAATCTTTATTTTAGAAGTAGTTTAGCTTCAACCCTAAGGTGTGGCTTTCTGAAGTCTCTCTTGAATATCCCAATTACTCAGTAAGTTCTCTCCACTCTGGACAGTCAAGTTTTGAATGTCTTCCAGCTCATTGTGATCTCTGATAATCTTTCAGCTCATTGTGATCTCTGTACAATACAATGGCTTTTAGTATATTCACAGAATAGTATATCCATCACCACTATTAATCTTACATTATTTTTATTATTCTAAAAAGAAACTCCACACTCCTTAGCCACCACACCCCAAGCACCTGTGTCCTACATTCCTAGGCAGCCACTAATCTACTTCCTAACTCTATAGATTTGCCTATTATGGACATTCCATCAAAATGTAATAATATAGGGGCACCTGGGTGGCTCAGTTGGTTAATGCCTCTGCCTTCGGCTCAGGTCATGATCCCGGGGTCCTGGGATCGAGCCCCGCGTGGAGCCTGCTTCCCTTCCTCTCTCTCTGACTGCCTCTCTGCCTACTTGTGATCTCTGTCAAATAAATAAATAAAATATTTTTTTAAATGTAATGATATAATATATAGTCCTTTGCAACTGGCTTCTTTCACTTATATAATGTTTTAAAGTTTATCCATGTTGTATTATGTATAAATATTTCATTCCTTTTTATGGCCAAATACCACATTTGAATGGCCAGACCACATTTTATTTTTTTCATTCATCTGGATATTTGGGCTATTTTTACTTGTTGTGAATTATGAATAATGTTGATATAAACATTTTAATATAAGTTTTGTGCACACATATGTTTTCATTTCTCTTGGGTATATACCTAGGAGTAGAATTGTTGGGTTTTATGGTTACTATATGTTTGACTATTTTCAGAACTACTGGACCATTTTTCATAATAGTTACATAAATCTACATTTTTATTACCAACATATGAGAGTTTTAATTTCTCTATAACTTTGACAGCACTTGCTATTATTTTTTTATTATAGTTTATGGGTATTGGGTGTGAAGTGATATCACACTGAAGTTTTGATTTGCATGGTTAATGTACGGTTAATGCATGGTCAGTGATATTGAGCATCTTTTCATGTGCTTACTGGTCACTTGAGTATCTTCTTTGACTAACTATCCAGATCCTTAACTCATTTTTTTAATTGGGTTGTTTGTCATTTTATTATTGAATTTTAATAGTTGTTTATATATTCTAGGTACAAATCCCTTATCAGATAAAAGATTTACAAAAGTTTTCTCCCAGAGTGCCTGGGTGGCTTAGTCCTTTAAACATCTATCTTCAGCTTGGATCATGATCTTGGGGTCCTTGGATGGAGTCGTCTCTGCTCAGCAGGCAGTCTGTTTCTTCCTCTCTTTCTGTGAGTCTCTCTTGATCTTGCTCTCTCTCAAATAAATGAATAAAATCTTTAAAAAAAAAGTTTTCTCCCATGCTGTGAGTTGGCTTTTCACTTTCTTCATGAAGCACAAAAATTTTTAATTTTGATGTCCAGTTTATCTATTTTTCCTTTTTTGATATGTGTGGTTTTAATATCATATTTAAGAAATCATTAACTAATCACAGGTCATGAGGATTTACATCAGTATTCTTTCTAAGAACATAATAATTTTACATTTAGGAATTCAATCCATTTTAAATTAATTTTGTAATGGTAGAGGGTAGGGGTCCAAGGTCATTATTTTACATGTTGATATCCAGTTGTCCTATTACTATTTTTTGAGAAAACTGTTTTTTCTTGATACCCTAAAATAGTTATTTTTTTTATTTTGGATCCCAAGAAACTATCCCAGTAATTCTACAAGTCTCTAGAAAACACTGAGAATTGCTATTGAGAATAGATTTATATACTTGTATTTGAAATAGAATTCTCACAGAAGCCATTATAAAAGGAAGTTTTCAATGTGTCCTAACTCCTCCTTCTGAGATAAAATGGTTACATACCATAGCATAGTTATAACATATATATGAACAAAATATGGTCTCTAGCCTAAAGAATGGCCCCTGGATTCTTTAAAAATTTAAATATATCTTCATCACCTATTGCCTATCTCACATAAGACTGAAATGGCCTTCGAGGACCCAAATACCCTTCCAGACAATTTGGATTTCACTCACTCAAAAAAGATAAATCTCAAGTTTTATAGTAATCCCCCCCTTATCTGTGGTTCCAACTCTCCACAGTTTCAGTTGCCAGCAGTCAACAATAGTTTGAAAGTAGATGATCTTCCTTCTGATGAATTGCCAGAAAGTCAATAACCACCTAATGCCATGTCATGGGACCTGCATCACTCATCTCACTTCCTCCCATCATGCAGGCATTTTGTCATCTCACATCACAAGAAGGAGGGTGAGTGCAGTGCAGTAAGACATTTTGAGAGGCTATGTTTGCATAATTTTTAATACAGTATATTATAATTTCTCTATTTTATTATTAGTTATTGTTGTTAATATCTTACTGTGCCTAGTTCGTAAGTTAAACTTCATCCTGCACTAGGCATATCTGTATAGGAAAAAACAATATATAGAATTCAGTACTTTTTATGGTTTCAGGAATCTACTGGGCAACTTAGGATGTCTCCCTTGTGGATAAGGGGCTATACTATGTTGTAAAATCCTGAAAGTTATGAGTTTAGGTTGTCAGGATAGATAAAACTCTGCTGTTGAATTTTGTCCTACAACTTACTGTGTGTCCTCAGCATATTTCTAAAACCCTTTAAGCTTCAATCTAAAGAAATACAATAATCTGTAATCTATAAAATGAAGAAAATATTAAAGCTTCCTAGTATTAGTGTAAGCACTTGACACAGATCTGGACTTATAGTAAGAACTCAATATATGTTAGTTATAGTTAATCAATAAATACTCACTCATTATGGAAGGCACTATTAAGCACTGGAAATAATAAGATAAATAACCAGTCCTTGATTCTAAAGCAAGGACTGATATATATTGTCTTTACCAGCCTCTCATGAGTTTGCTTAAAGATTCCCTTTCTCAATATATTTTTATGCTTTGAGTCATCCTTTTTGATCTTCAGATACTCAATGACCTCTTTGTTTTAATCTACCTTCCTGAAAGACAGCCCCAAAATAAAACATAAGGTAATCAAATAATATCATTTACATTTTGACTTAAACTCATTTACACCAAAGTGTGTGTTAAGGTCCATTCATTTATCTCCTCATTTATTCATCAACCAAATCCTCAAAATTTATTGAGCACTTACTAATGCTAGACAGTGAGGAAGATATTGGGGTGATCAATAAGACATGAGTTCTAAACCAAAAGAAAGAATATAGGTTATGAAAATGAACAAGATTATAAGACAATATGATAATTACTTAATAATTATTCTAATAATCATTATAAATGTTCAAAGAAAGATGAGGTAATTATGTTTGAAGTTACCATGTCAGAAATCTATGTGTATAGATATTATGGTCTGTATCTCACTGAAGAGGTCATCTGCTTAGGATTAAGAAAAAATAGAAGAAACTTGACCACTATTCACAATTGATACTATATTCCAACCTTGGACTATTTTAGTTAACAGAACAGACAATTGTTTTTATTTTCAATTTCTTTCAGTTGAATAGACCATGTGATTCTTGTTTAACATGTCATGTTTTTGAATCCTTATAGTCACTTGAAAACAATTAGATACTCACGTCATAGAGACTAAGTCTGAATTAGTCTCTGTTGATTGCCAATAGATTAATTATCTCTCTAGAGTATTGATTAAGTTCATAAAACTCAACCAGATAACCTGCAATTTTATGCATTAACTTCTTATGACAAGAACCTGTGTTTATTGTACTATCTTTGTTAGCACTGCTGTTCTCAGAGTTATTCATTCTTTCAGTATAAGTTGAGTAAGGCCAAGTTGCTTCCTGAAAGCAGAACTGATTCTACTTTGTCCAACAAGAATAAAAAAAAAAAAAACTCAGAATATAAATAGTTTAAAGATACTTTTTTTCTACTGTAAATGGCACACAGATGGTGCTTAACTGTTCTCTGAATCAATTCCAAAAATGTGCAACATCCTTAATAGAACTGAAGATGGTTGAGGTTCTATGAAAATCTTTAGAACTTGTAACATTTTTCTAGATTTTAGATTGAAATTTTATTACTTGTAAAGTTGTTTGGAGGAAAAACCATTTTCATAGGAAATGACTTTGAATGATATTTAACAATGTCTGTCTAATAAAATATTTTAATTTGCCTTGTATATTATTGCATGGATAGTTAAGACTAAAAACCCAAATACTTCCGACTTCACCCCCACCCTCTGGCTAGCTTGTATGCTCACAGATGGAGCTTTTAACAATTTTATTTGGATTTCACTCTTCCTTGAAAGATGTATCATTCTGTTTCCAGAACTCTATCTCTACATGTTTTATTTTCTTGCATTTAATTATTCTTTCTTCTCTTTCATATTCCTTCTTCTATTTCATGCCTTGTCTTTCTTCTTATAACAGGAAGTGATAAAAGCAAGGGAAAAGCAGGTAAATGAGATAAAAAGAGAAAAAAGAATAAAAGAAGGAAGGACAAGATCTATAAATCACATGATTCCCACAGAAGGCCTGGCTTACACCCAGTGAATCTCATACACAAGCATGCATCCTTAGCTATGAAATGACCTATATGATATGCCATTTTCCTATAATGGAGTTAAGGAGGACTTGAAAACAGTTCTGGAAATCTTGGGCTCAAGGAAACATAGAAATACATATCATTCAAATAGAATAGTACATTATTAGAGAGCATCCCCAATCTCAAACGAGTGCCCAGAATCAAATAAGTGGTTCATGCTTCCAACTTTTAAAAAAATTCACGGACTAGCATAATTGCAGGTGGTGGTTCTATTTGAATCACCACTCTAAGATTACTGAAAGAATGTTTATCCATTGAGTACGTTTCTGTTTGATACTACTATATGCCAGTCATTTGACCTGGTCTTACCTTGCAAACAAATGATGACTGGTCCCTGATTACAAAAACATACAGCACAGAGGCAAGTGCATAGAAAGTAACGAAGAATCTAGAGGTCCAATAAACAAAGAGTTATTTATTCTGCCTGTGGGCAGAAGAGATGAAAATGGGCAAGAACAGATTGGTAGACTCAGAATATCCAAAAAGGGCTTAAAGATTGAAGAATGCCACACTACCAACAATTACTATGGATAATAATCACAACGAATAGGTTTGACGTGGGGGTGGTTTCTTACTTACAATAAGAATCAACTCAAGCCTGAGTATTAACTTTTTCTTCTGGCAAGACAGAAATATACAAACTTGGGCTATGTCGGAAGATGCTCTGATGGAATCTTTCAAAGAAAAAGATAATATAATTAACAAGCTAGATGTTTTACTCCATAATTTTACTTGTAGCAAGGCTGGCACATTCAAATACCCATAAGGGCCAAACAGAAAGTGTAAATGAATGAATGGAACAGGGTAGAGATTAAACACATATGAATAGAGTTCATTTCCATAAAGAAAAAAACAAAGCCATTTAAGCCTCCTATTTTTTTCATTTTTGATAAATACACAGGTTCAGAGAGATAGTTCTCTGACATTTGCTTTTAATTAGAGGGGAATTGTTGGGAACTGGGGCAAACTGCAGAGCCCTTGACTTGCCCAAAGAGGGTAGTTGCTCCTTAGTTTCAGGCAATTTTTGCTTACAGAATTTGGGGCAAATATTAATAGATATTTGACTGTTTGAGAATGGGAGATATTAATTTGTATGTGAATAATGTTAATGTTTATAAGGCATAATTTATGTAAAATGTAATTCACTCTTTCCAACTCTGCAATTCACTGAGTGCTGGCTACTTCATGTGGGCGTGTTCCCAGCACCACAGTCTAGATACAGAGCATTTCCTTTACACCTGGCCCTTGACAATCGCTCATGTTTCTTCTAGCCTTAGAATTTTCCCTTTAAAATTCTTTCATATAAAAGAAATCATACACTATGTTTTATGTTACTTGCTTCTTTTACTTAGCATCATGATTTCAATTATTTTCCTCATTTTGTTTAATGTATAAGTATACACATTTATTTTTATTTCCCAGTGGTATTCCATTGTAAGGTTATACCAAACGTGTTTGCCATTCATCAGTTGCTGGATATCTGAGTTGTTTCCAATATTTAGCTGTTATGAATAAAGATGCTAAGAACAGGGCGCCTGGGTGGCTCAGTGGGTAAAGCCGCTGCCTTCGGCTCAGGTCATGATCTCAGGGTCCTGGGATCGAGTCCCGCATCGGGCTCTCTGCTCAGCAGGGAGCCTGCTTCCTTCTCTCTCTCTGCCTGCCTCTCTGCCTACTTGTGATCTCTCTCTGTCCAAAAAAAAAAAAAAGATGCTAAGAACATTTTCCACAGGTCTTTGTAAACATTAATTTACATTTATAGCTAAAAGTGGAATTACTGAATCTTATGTGTGTTCTTAATAGGAAACTATCCAACTGTTTTCTAAAGTGGCTGTGCCACTTTGCATTCTCTCACCAGCAATATTTAAGACTTCTAGTTGCCCCACAGCCTCTCCAGGCTTTGGTGTATTTATTCCTTTTTGTTTTAAATTTTAATTATTCTAATATATTTGTATTGGCATATGATTATGAGTTTAAATTGTACTTTTTCTAATGACTAGTGATGTTGAGCATCCTTTTATATGCTTATACTACTGATGTATCTTCTTTGATGAAGTTTTGGTTTAGATCTTATGCCCATATTTTGGGTTGATTGTCTCCTTATTGAGTTGTAAAATTTTCTTATAAATTCTGTATAAAAATCTTTTATCAGAATGTGACTGGAAAATATTTTTCCAGTTTGTTGCTTTTGATTTTTTTGAGTGTCTTTTGAAGAGCAGAATCTTTTAATTATTATGAAGTCGTATTTGCCAACTTATTTCTTTCATGATTCATGCTTTAATATCTTATCTAGGAAATCATTGGTTAACCCAAAGTCACAAAAACTTTCTTTTATATTTTCTTCTAATCATTTTGGTTCTTATGTTCAGGTCTATAGTCATAATACACAAAATGATACTTTTATGTTATCCAAGTTCATTTTTTCCATATAGATATCAAATTTACCGACCCTTACTATTAAATAGATTATCCTTTTTATTCAATTATCTTGTCAAGTTAGTCTAAAAATAATTAACAACATACATGTGAATCTATTTCTGGACTCTTATCTGTCCTCTTGATCTTTTGCCAATTGATTGTTCTCAAGCCAACACCAGACTGGGTAATGTAGCTTTATAAGTATTTAAATCAAGCGGTATAAGTGTTCAGACTTTTTCTTCTTTCTCTACATTGTATCAGCCATTCTAAATCCTTAGTATTTCCATATAAATTTTAAAATAATTTTCTTAATGTCTACAAAGTAGTCCTGATTTGAATTTGAGGGAGATTGCACTGGATCTATAGATAGATTTGGGAAGTTACATGTTTACCATTTTAAGATTTTCATTCTGTCTTTCAAACACATAAACACATTATGTATTTCCACTATTCAGAAATGTTTTGTAATGTACAATATACACATCTTACATATATTTTGCTAAATTAATAAGAAGAATGTCATTATTTTGATACATCCTATATGGTATAGTTTTTTTAATTACCATTACTAACTATTCATTTCTAGTACAGAAATTCAATTTTTTATATTGACTTTATATCTTGTGACTTTGCTAATTTATCACTTCTTGGTTTTAGCAGCTTTTTGTAAATTTATATTTAAGATTTTCTATATTGACAACCATGTCAGTTATGAATAAAGAAAGTTTTTTTATATTTCTTTACAGTAAGTATGCTTTTCTTCTTTCTTGCATATTTGTTTCATTTCTTAATTATTCATCTATGTTTAACAATATGCCTCTTTAACTTATCATACTTTTTCTTCAAATTATAGTATACCACTTTTTGCACACTGTAAGAACCTTATAACAGCATGCTTCTATTTCTCCCCTCCTACTATTTGTACTGTTATTGTCATATATTTTACTTTTATAGATGTCATAAAAACCATAATATTTTGCTATTCTTTTTGTTAGAGAATGCTAATGATCTTTGAAAAAGCTAAAAAATAATAGAAAAAGTCTTTTAAATTTACTCACATTTTTTACCATTTCTGGTGCTGATTCATTCCTTTGTATGAAAACAGATTTCCAACTGGCTCATATTCTTTATGCCTATAAAACTTATTTTTACATTTTTTGGGGTACAGGTGTGCTGGTGTTAAACTTCTTCTGGTTTTCATTTTTTTTTTTTTAAAGATTTTATTTATTTACTTGAGAGAGAGTGAGAGAGAGCATGAACGAGGAGAAGGTCAGAGAGAGAAGCAGACTCCCCATGGAGCTGGGAGCCCGATGCGGGATTTGATCCCGGGACTCCAGGATCATGACCTGAGCCGAAGGCAGTCGTCCAACCAACTGAGCCACCCAGGCGTCCCCTGGTTTTCATTTTTAATCTGAAAAATTATCTTACCTTTGGATTTTTGTTGGGTATAACATTCTCAGTTGATAACTTGTTTTGTTTCTTTACTGAGCCAAGATGTCACTTCAATGCCTTTTGGCTGGCTTACTTTCTAATAAGCAGCCTATTGTCATTATTAACTGTGCTCTTGTCTATATATACTTTTTTTTCCTGAGTGCTGTGCAACTTTTTTTCTTTACTTTTGGTTTTCAGCAGTTTGACAATGATGTGTCCAGGTCTACTGAACATACTTAGGGTTATTTGAAACCTTTGGAAATATTTTATTGGTGAGGGATAGCATAATCTATTGCTTTAAAATGTACCAGTTGATACATTAATTATTTCAAGCTGTAGACATTTGAAAAACAGCAAATTTAGGGAGATTCTTTCTCTCAGATCCTCCAAAAGGATCTCAGTTGTGATAGATCCCTTCCCTCAAGTTTTCATCAAGCAGGGAGGACTGGTTCATCACAGAAGAAGAGACTAGAAGTCCATATCACATCCACACAAACTTCACCACAAAGGATCAAACTTTCCATATATTCTTCTAAGGGCCCACTCATCTTTCCTAAGAATCATTTACTCTCCCCTTAGAGCCTTACACTCCCTTCTCTATTAAGATGGTATTTAATATAAATTCTAAGGCCACTTCTTTGAGTTACTCATTTTTCCTGGGTATTTTCCACATATACGTGAAGTATACATGTTAATAAACTTATGCATGTTTTTCTCTTGTTTTTTGTAGGAGTCTCAGCTACAAACTCAAAAGGGTAGAGGGAAAATTATTCTTCTCCTACATTGTCTTCAGTCGATTTGGGAGAATTCTTGCTCAGTATTGCCACATATTTTATTGTACTCCCAACTCTTTCCTCTCTTCCTTCTAGAATACCATCCAGATATTTTATTCATTCATTAATTTATTTATTTTAAGATTTTATTTATTTATTTATTTATTTGCCAGAGAGGGAGAGAGTACAAGCAGGGGGAGCAATAGGGAAAAGGAGAAGCAGGCTCCTGCTGAGCAGAGAACCTTACATGGGGCTCAATCCCAGGACTCTGGGATCATGGTCTGAGCCTAAGGCAGACACTTAACCAACTGAGCCACCCAGACACCCCACCATTTTAAATAGTTTGGTAATGTCCTACATATGTCATAAGTGCCCTAATATGTATTTTATAAAATAATTTTATGTTTAATATAAATAGGTTGTATGTCCAGAAATTACTCTGTTAAATATTTTAACTTATTAAGTTTACTAATATGCACTTTAATTCTATGGAGAAAACACAATTTCACCTTCACTTTATGTAGGGGGCTGAAATAATTATTTTTTCATATAGTCTGGAAAGGGGAATATGATCTTTTGAGATTTGCACAAATTTCCTGATTATAGAGTGTCCAAGGAAAATCCAGATAGGATTGCAGTCCAAATATATGGAAATACATCTTTCCATGCAGGGTTTCCTGACCCAAATGAATCTAATTCGCTTTTAGACCTTTGGTGTTTTAACAAACAAAACATCCATTAGTTTAGGCCATCTGGGAAGTACTTCTGTGCTTGGGCCATAAAGTCAGAGATCTCTCTGCCCTGCTATCTTTAACCAGATTATTTGTGACAATGAGGTTCACACACTCAACATTATGCAAGATATTCCCAATATATGACTGACCAATCTTTTTTGATAGCAGATCTTCCAGACGGTCTTTTAGATAGAAGCAAGTTTACATTAAACCTCTTTTTTTCCGCTTTCTTCTTTCTTTCCTCTTGATTTTTTTCAGTTGTTGTCCACTGTAAATCCTTGTCAAACAACTATTCTCACATTCCTACACAGGACAGCACTATTTTTAAACTTCAGTCATTCAAATACTGTCTTCATGGTATTTGTCACATACCACTTATAGCAGAATTTATTTTTAAATTAAATTTAAATAGGTTTTTTACTTAGCCTTACCCTAAGTAATTAGAATGATAGAATGAGTGGTTCTCAAACTTGAGTACACACTGGAATCACCTGAAGAACTTGTGGAAACAGATTGCTGGGCCTCACCCTGAAATCCCTGATTCAGTAGGTCTGGGGGGGGGGGGGTGGGCTTGATCATTTACACTTCTTTCAAGTTCCCAGGTGATGCTGATGCAGTTTGTTTGGGAACCTCACATCAAGTTGTGGTTTTGTTGGGCTAATTATATGCAAACATAAACACATATGTCTTCTAATATAATAATGGATGTTCAATATGTAACTATTAAAATCGAAGTTTGCTTTGTGAACCACCAAGAAATTTTCTCACCTATCATACTTTTTTTTTTTAGATTTTATTTATTTATTTGACAGAGAACACAAGCAGGCAGAGAGGCAGGCAGAGAGAGAGAGAGAGAAGCAGGCTCTACACTGAGCAGAGAGCTCGATGCGGGGCTCGATCCCAGGACCCCGGGACCATGACCTGGGCCGAAGGCAGAGGCTTTAACCCGCTGAGACACCCAGGCGCCCCTCACCTATCATACTTTTTAAGGAAGAATATTCTAGCAGATCTCGCTTGATTCTCCTGATGCCTCATCCTCGGTCTAGTTAGTCTTCTCAATTTCTTTTCTACTTTGATTGTAGAACTCTGGATACCTATAATGTTACATGGCTGCAGATGAAATGTCACTTGGTATACCTCATATGTCCAGCATAAATACATAGGGATTTCAGGTGCCCATTAGTTGTTGGCAGGAAGAAAAAAGATTGTCTCAAGAAACCAAAGGAAAATTGTCCACCCAATATTCACTAACACAGAAAGCCTAGTGTTCATAGGATGACTTTGAACAGTTCCAAACCCTCCTTTCTCCTGAACTTTGCCCCTAAATCTGGAGGAATTACATCATTATTTTGAGTCCCAGGAGGCCATGTTCTTTTCATGATATTACATGTAAACTACTACTTAAGTAGTAAGTAATGGATTTGGAGAACTGCATTTAAGCATGGTTCCTTATTGATGTACTTTGACACTGATGAATATTAAGTGCAGATTAGACAAATAATATGACAAGCAGATTACTGAGATATCATCATTATTATTTTTGTTATTGCCTAATGAACACTACTGCCATTAATGCTCTTAACAAGTCAACAATGACAAGGTCAGCAAAATCAGAAAAGGGACGGAAATTCAAGACATTTTCTAAAGCCATCTGTCAGCCATTCAGGTTAAGGCATTCCCATTATATTTTCACAAACAAAATGAAAATGAACACCTTGCTTGCTTTCACCCTTAGGATTTCCCTTACAATGCCGTTCTCATCTGGAATGTCTTCCTTTCTCACCTCTATCAATTCAAACTTGACCTTTGCTTTAAGGCTCAGCTGGAACACCGCCCCTTTAACAGAGCCTTCATCAATCTTTTATTCTTGGGAACACCTAAAGCAATTACAGAATGTACAGTTTAGCACTTGTATTCTGTTATATATTTTTCAACATTGTTCAATAAATATTATTTTCAACTGAAGAGAAAAGGGTGTCCTTCTCAGTCCCTATAACTCTACTAGGTATTTTCCCATTGATTCCTCTTTGTGTTTATATATTCTAGTGACTGCTTAAAAAAAATCTAATTATACTGATTTTCTTGTTACTTAAGTCCATTTCTTATTTTACTCATAGTTGAAAAGAGTCTAAGCCAAAATTCTGCTATTAATTTATCATGCAATCATAAAGTTTATGTATGTGTATATTTTACCCATTGTCTTCTTAATAAATTTCATTTAATTTACTAGGGCCGAAACAACATTGTTTTATAGAGAATTGGTATTTTAACTCAAAGCCTTTAATATGGAGTCTTATTTTTAGATTAGTTGCCTAAATGAATAAATAGGCTATTAATAATACTGACTACTTCAAAAGTGAAGAAAGACACTCCCAATTTTATATCCATAAGAAAGAAATTATAAAGCATGATATAATTTTCCTGCTTCAGGGAAAAAAATACATAATAGCTAGCATCAGGAAAATTAAAGTTGTGGCTATACAACATCATATAACTAGTTTATTTGCACTTTTCTTTTGTCAACAGCCATTTGGCATCATGTAGACAATGCTAATGTCTACATGATGCCAAAAGATTTACCATAACAGTCATGACATGTGGGGGCAAAGCATGATTTCTTTCATATACTTGATGCTAAACCACTGGCTCGACTTATTTTTTTAAATGGAAACAGCTATATTAACTGGAATTTTATATCCTAGTCTCTCTAATTTTGGCTAAGAATGGAGAAACATGGACATTTCTTTTGTCTTTGCCAGGAGGCCCTTTGCCGCTGTATAAAACCTACAGAGGAATCCTGACTTAAGGGAGACAGGTCCGGTCTAGTGGCAGCCTGCTGAGGAGGAGGGGGAAATGCTTTATCGATCACACACAGAAATTGTCTCAAGAAGCTTCTGCCCTCACAAATAAAAGCTCAGCTGAAAACCATTGTGATACTGAAAGCATGGAAATTGATTCAGAGGAGGGAACAAACCACTTTTTGATCAGAAAAGGCCACCATTCAGCATTTTCTCTTTACTTAAAGGTACAGAAAAGAGCATTAAACTAAGCAATCCTAAGTTAGGTCCTGCCGTATTCTAATTACACCATAGTTTGTTTTTTGGTTTTTTGGTTGGTTTGTTTTTTTGTCCTTGCATTTGACAATAATTCAGATTCTGATGGCTTCCACTGAGGTGTAAGAACATTAAATTGTAAACCATATACCTATTTTACAAAAAAAATTCTGAGGTAAAACTAGTACCTAATACAAAAGGGAAATAAACCTTGGAGCCAGAAGACTCGAATTCTAGTCTCGTTCCTTATTAACCTGTTCTGCTTTACCCTTAACTAGTTGGTCCACCACTTTAACTGCCTGAACCTGATTCTTTCATCTGTAAGATGAAATTACTAATACCTGCTTTACCATTCTGTGGTGAGAGCAAATGATATAAGACATAGAAATACTCTTTGGAAAGCATAAAAAACCAAATAAAATAAAATAAAAGGAAGTAAAATAAAATATAATGAAATATACCAGCAGCTCAGATCAATGACTTCTTTGTTGTTATTCATACCATCAGAGAACAAATGGGCTGTGGGCTGTTATACTTTGTCATATACTCATCACAGCTGCATCAATTCTATCAGTATCCCCTAAAAATATGGATGCTTCAAGTCCCACCCTCTTGTGAATATTTAGTATCAATTTGAATAAAGCATCTACATGACCAATTTAATTTTTATTTTCTTTTGAAAGTTGGTGATGTGTGGGCCCTCAAAAAAAAGCTTTAAAAAAAAAAAATGCAGTTGAAGAGGCACTTGGGTGGCTCAGATGGTTAAGTGACAGATTTGGGCTCAGGTCATGATCTTCAAGAAATCAAGCCCCAGGCCAGACTCTATGATCAGTGTGGAGTTGGCTTGGGATTCTCAATCTCTCTCTCTCTCTCCCTTGCTCACCCTCCACCCCTCCCCCACACTCTCTAAAAATCTCTAAACAAAACAAAACAAAAAACCATGAGCAATTAAGGAGGCTCACATTAATAACTAAATCACATTAATAACTAAACAAACAAATAAACCTACACCAGTGTAACTCAACCTGCAGTGGTCGATGAGATTGTGAAATCCATAGAATCTTAAGAGTTGCAAGAAAGTTTAGAAATCAAATCCTCCCCCACGGGTTTCGTGAGAGAATCCTCTTTATGGTTTTAAAACCAGCCAGATCCTCTTTATTCCATCTCTAGTCAGGAATTTTCTTCTCTCCCTTTTGTAGCTAATATGTCAGCTGATCTCACAGTCATCCCTTAAAGGCTGTGACAATTTTTCTAGATTCCCTCTGAATTTTTTTCTGGAAGGTGTCACAGATGATGATGTTTGCTCCTGACATGAGAGAGCAGAGAATCTTTTAGGGATGGAAGGAGTAGGTGCCATAAAACAACCTCCTTTGCCTGCTATCTAGATGACTTCTTTTTTTTTTTTTTGTAATTTTTTTTTATTAATTTTTTATTTTTTATAAACATATATTTTTATCCCCAGGGGTACAGGTCTGTGATTCACCAGGTTTACACTCTTCACAGCACTCACCCAAGCACATACCCTCCCCAATGTCCATAATCCCACCCCCTTCTCCCAAACCCCCTCCCCCCAGCAACCCTCAGTTTGTTTTGTGAGATTAAGAGTCACTTATGGTTGCTAAATATTTTCAAAAGTTACTGCAATCTAATGGAAATTTATACAGTCCTAAATACATTTCATTTCTGTTTGTGAATATTTCCATGTCTCCATACAATTTTTTTTTTACTAAATGGGATTTTTTAGTAGATATTCTAATCGTTTCCCTATACCAGGTATTTTTAAACTGTACTGTTTAGTAAGGTTGTGATATTGTAAATATAGCTTGGATTATTTTACACATAAAATTAATGCATGTAGAACACATTACCTTAGATTCATAAATTAATTTATAAAAATAGTGTATTTTCAATTTTAAATTATTACCATTCTTTTGGTACTCTAACATCATTTTTCTTCTTGTCCCATAGCCTTTTTCTCAAATATAATCAAGGACTTTACCAGAAGTACAAAACTTTAAGTGTTTCCACCTACAGGTGGAAAATTTAAGACATTTGTTTTATCAGGAACTTAATTAAGAACAAGAAGAACTGAAAGGACAAAAAAGAGAAAACTTGAAAATATATTTTAACTCATAGTCTCCAGGCCTCAGACGACCATGACTTCAAAATAAAGTACTTCCTTCTTTACTGATTTACTTTGGTGTGGGCCCTCACCCTGTTTGACTCAGGGATGCTAGTCTTATATTAGTTCCCTTCTCCCAGGGACCCCAGGCATCCTGAGAACATCAAAATCTTTTCTGGAACTCACCAGTCACTTGGAAAAACCAGCATCTTACTCTGGAACCTGTTCTCTAGTTCTGAGTTGAACTTCATTTCATGTGTTTTAGGGCAAGGGTGGTTCTCCCTCTTCTTAGCTTCACCCCAAGCAGAGTGGTAAATTCATCCCTCAATTCTCTTAAGTATAACAGGATTATATAACATTTAACAAGACTACTCCTAAAAGCAACCAGAGAAGGGAACTATAATACGAAAGACTAAGAATTGGTTGTAGTCATCTTCAGAACCTACCAAGCCACAGTCAGTGGTCTCCTGGCACCATTTTTCTTTTCCCTTAGATCTTAGTCTGCCTCACTGAAGTAAAAAAAAAAAAAAAAAAAAATCAACCTCCCTGCCATCTCTTTTCTATTTTGTAGAGTCCTGCTTAACTTCTAGTAGGTAGGCAAGGTGAATTTCCTAAATGCACCTCTTCTCTTGTAATCTACATACCAACTTGCTGAGCCTCAAAAGAATAAAAATGGCTTTTCCTTTTTGTGACTTCCCCAGGTGTCCTCAATTTCTGGCCTTGATTGAGCACTCCTAGCAGCCTGATTCACGAGGAACACAGATTCTGTTCAGGGAGAATGCTATCCCCTACCCATACATGGTGGTATACCCAAACTTCCTTCAAGATAATTCCACAATACAGAATTCTCTGTATATTTCCCAAAGTGTCAAATTCTAAGCATTGAAAAATGTCAGTGGAGTCAAGGAAGTTGGGATTAAGCAGTAAAGCTTTAGTTTCCATTACTAGCATTTTGTGAGCAAATGCTTTTTAGGGAAAGTCACAAACACATACATCCCCTAAGAAAAAACAAAGAGAAAATAATGCTAACAAAGGCCAATCTAAATCAGAATCATATTGTCAAAGAGAACATTTGTTATATTAGTCCTAAGTTGTCTGCATGTGGATTATTTTTTCTGATTTCAAGATTTTCTCAAGAAGAAAATGTAGGTACCTTTCTGTGTGTCTGAACAACTAAAAATCCCACAACTATAAAACTTCCCAGAGTAGAGAAGGATCATCACAAGATGATAAGAAAAAAAAATTCTGCCCTAGAAAGTAGAAATTAGGTTCTAGTAACTTTTTTAAAACAATTATTTTAGAAAAGTTTTAGGGTCACAGCAAAATGAGAGTAAGGCACAGAAATTTCTCCCATACCTTCCGCCTCCTTACATGCATAACTTCCCTCACTATCAACATCCACTACCAGAGTGGGTACATGTGTTATAACTGATGACTCTACACTGACATTATCATCACCCAAAATCCATGATTTACATCAGAGTTTATGCTTGATGTTGCCTATTCTATGGGTCTGGACAAAGGTATAATTGCATATATCCATCATAATGTATATCATACAGTTTTCCCACTGCTCTAAGAATTCTCTGCCTATTCATCCCTCTCCCCACAATCCCTGGCAATGACTTATCTGTTTACTATCTCCATCACTTTTCCAGAATGTCATGTAGTTTGAATCATAGAGTATAGCCTTTTCATATTGATTTCTTTTTTTTTTAAAGATTTTATTTATTTATTTGACAGACAGAGATCACAAGTAGGCAGAGAGGCAAGCAGAGAGAGAGGGGGAAGCAGGCTCCCTGCCAAGCAGAGAGTCTGATGCGGGGCTCGATCTCAAAACCCTGAGATCATGACCTGAGCTGAAGGCAGAGGCTTAACCCACTGAGCCACCTAGGTGCCCCTCATATTGATTTCTTTCACTTAGTAATATGCATTTAAGGTTCTTCCATGGATTGTTAATTATAACTTAGTAAAAATTTTATCTTATAATTTTCCTAAAGTCATGTGAATAGGTTTGTACATAAATATTCCTATATGTTGTGTTATAGTTACTCCAGATCCATAAAAAAGTAGGGCAGTTAAATATTTATTTTACCACTTGTTTAAAGTTTTACTAATTCGTTGTTGTTGTTGTTGTTATTGGTGGTTAGAGAGGGAAGACAAGAGGGGCAGAGGGAGAGGAAGAATCTTAGGTAGGCTCAATGCCCAGTACAGAGCCCTGTGTGGAGCTCAATCTCACAACCCTGAGATCATGACCTGAGCCAAAATCAAGTCAATGTTTAGCCAACTGAACACCAGGTGCCCCAAGTTTTACTAATTTCTTAATACCACTTTCTTAATCTAAACCATCCAAATCACTAAGGATATATCATACTAAACTTTTTGGCAGTCACCAACTCCATTTTCAAATAATGTCGCATAATAGTCTTTTAAGGTATAAGCGTATTTTCAATTTTTGTCTTTTATGATAGAATTTTAACATCTAATGAGTAACAAACACTCTTGTATAGTTGCCACCCCTCAAGTGTGGGCAGAACTTATAACTGGCTTCTAACGAATGAGGTATAGAAAAAGTGATGGGATAGTCATGGCCTTGGTTAGGTTACATTTTATAACAAGAGAGGATGGACATTTTGGATGTAGTGAAGGTCTATAATTAGTTGACTGTAAATTTAAAAAAAGAAAGATCGTATTGGGTGGGCCTGACCCAATCAGCTGAGGATTCTGAAAGACGGTCTAGAAGTCAAAAACTCTCTTTTCTTCTAACCTTGAATAAGCCACATATTTTACTGGTGCAAAAAAATGAATTGTGGCAAGGGCCACATAAGTTTGGAAGAGGACACTGAGCCTCAGATGAAACTCCAGCCACAGGTAGCACCTCCAAAGGTTTGTAAGATCATGAGCAGAAGGCATAGCTATAGTGTCATTCCCAGATCCTTGATTCACAGAAACTGTGAGATGATAAGTGTGTGTTGCTTAAGCTACCAAGTCTGCAGTAATTTGTTATGTAGCAATAGAAAACCAATACATCTTTAAAGAGCAAATATTTATTACATCCCTACTATGTGCCAGGAACTCTTCTAGCATTGGGGATACAATGCTGAAAAAAGACAGGAAAAGTCCTTTCCCTCAAGAATATTCTATTATTCACTGAAGGGGTAGATTGATGCTATAGTCCATCTAATACAGCCAGGCTTTTCTCATTTTCTCTGAGTCATGTCAGTTATTTGGGTCTTTTCCATTTCTTTAATGCTAGTGGCTACAACAGACAAATCTCCATATTTCATTGTTTTAATATGATACAAGTGGTTTTTTTTTTTTTTTTTTTTTCTTGCACAAAAATTCAGTGAGAATGTCTGGCACATAGTTTTCTGCATGATGATTCAAGACAAGGAATCTTTCCATGTTGTGGCACCACCATCCCCTAAAGTTCTCATGGTGTTTTGCTTACAGATTAAGCAACACACTCTTTTATTTCCCATGGAGAAAGGGAAAGGGAAAGTGGAGAGGGCACATCTGCTGCTTTATCAATCTGCCTTGAAAGTGGTATACCGCTAGTTATATTCTATTTACAAGAGTTAATCTCATGTAGTCAGCTACACAACTTCTTAGCGAATATTCTCCTTTATGGAAAGGGAACACAGGTATTTACTAGACAGCTGGTTGTGTCTACCACAATTCTTAATAGGCTGACATTTGGCTTCAGGTAGACACAACCATATTATGGTCAGTGAGGGAATAAATGAATATGCTTATGACACATTTGGGATTTATTATGTTAACTGAGCCTAGAGAGGGTATAGTGAGCATCAATTGTTTTGGTTTGTGCAATATTCCTTCCTATTTCTGATAACATATTCTTTATTCTTTGGCTAAAGCCACAAAACCCACAGGCGACCACCAACTGGGGAACACATTGACTAGGTCTAGTCATTCAGGGTGGACTGGACCAATCCTCCAGCAGCAATAATTGGCTCATGAATCAATATGGGCCAGTCAGTGTTCTCTATGGGGTTTAACAGCTTGAAGGATGCAGATATAGGGTGAGTAGTAGCTGTCATGTCCTTCATAAGAAGAGTATCCATAAGAAAGCAAGCCTCAGATATCACTAAAGATCTAGCCCAGTGTTATTTTTATTTTCTCGTTTTTGTTTACCATACATCCTTCTCACTTATACTCTCCCTGGTCTGTCTGAAAGAATGGGCAGCAAGAAGAAAAAAGAACTAATTAACAATGAAGACAAGTGTGTGAAGAATGGAGGGTAACATGTGTGGAAGACGCTGGCCTAGCTGGATAAAAGGGAGGAGAGAGACTTAAAGAAAAATGCAGTTGCTCAGTAAGGTGATACCCGAAAATGTCTTTAAAGTTAGAGAACTTTGTGTAGGTTTCTTCTGTAGGCAGTAGGTGAATCTTAAAATTTGCGGGAAAAAAAGTTACATGGGATCGTAAACCTAAATTAAGAATCTATAAAACTTCAGAGTTGGAAAGACAGAGATCATTGTATCAAACTCTTTTATTCTCTCTATAATTAATTTCAGGTTCAAAGTTGACAGTTGGATCACTGGAAATTTACCTTGTGGGAAAATGAAAAATGGAATGGTGCGGGTGAAGTCACAGTAGGCTTAGGCTAGGAAGGTGGTCTTGAGAGAGAGAGGATGATTATAGAAAGCATTCCATAGAGAGTACTAGAGTAAGGAAAGTGAAATGCACAGAGATTGCTAGTGAGGAAGTGGAGAGACTTGATACCACCGACTGAAACAAGGAGGTTGAGTGAGAATGCCAGTTCTAGGGAAATACCAGCAATTCTATTTTAGATGTACACATTGGGAGTGTGTTGAGTTTCTGAATATGGCATGTCACCCAGGAAAACTTTCCAGTAGAACAAGTTATAGAGCATATATTATGGGCTAAGTGATATGATAAGTGATTTATAGACATTATCAAATCTGACCCTTGCAACACTTGTTGGGGTGTTTGACAACATGGTTTTTAGCAGCTTCACCTAAAGTCCCCCAACCACTAAGGGCCAGGAATGGGAGTAAAGCCAACACTCAGCTGTTTTTCAGGCTCATATTCTCAATAATGATGTCTCCCGTATTCCATCCTCCTGAAGTTAACCACCAGGACTCAGTGGCTACCTATACACAGACATACAGGATCTGAAGAAGGTGAAAGGGTCAGATACTTCTGAAGTAGAGGAGCACATATAAGAGTTTAAATTATTCATAGACAGGTAATGTGGTTGCTTCAAAAAGGACATGAGTCAGTTCTCAAGTTGTGATAATGAAATGAGAAAAAGAGTATGGAACAAAGACAAGGTCTTAAACATCCATACCCACAATAAAGTCCTCAACAGAAAGATGAGCTAATAACGGGGCAGGAAAAGGATTAAAAAAAAATAGAAGATTTGGAATGCCAGGTTTTAAAGTATATAATAGCTTAGAAACCAAGGAAGAAGAGACTTAAAGACGATGGACCTGATTACTTAGGTCAAAAGCATAAAAAAAATCAAGCTAAAATTATGAAAAATAGATTTGGCCATTATCATACCATAGTGAACTTAGAGAACGTAGTTTCCTAGGAGTGGGGAACTAGTTTATGGTGGTTAAATAGAGAGAGATATGGAAATAAGAATAGTAGGTTTAATCCTGCTTTCACATGGATTTCTTTCTTCATCTGTCTCTATATCATATAATCATAAATGCATATAATCTGTATTTCTACATTTGACACTATCAAAATATTAGACTTTGATCCTTTGCTATTTGGTTTGCTCAACAATTCTCAGGTCAGGCATTCGTTCACAGGCATCTACATGCTCTAAAAAGAACAGATATTGCTGTCTATGTTCTAAATCACAGTGACTTAGACCAGGCAGAAATCCATTACAGGGGAAACCAGTGGGAAAGAGCTGTGTAGTGATAAAGGAAAAAGGACAGACTTGATAAAGCATTTTAAAGGAATTCCTTCCTTTCCTTACTGTTACCTGTCTGGCTGCAAATCACTCACAGCCAGATGGAGTGAGGCTTGCAAGAGCTGACTTCCTGGCAGAGACCACAATTGTGTCACTTTTCAAAATGGAGGTAGCCAGTCCTCCTGCACAAACAGTCCTCCTTCTAGATTTCAACATGGAATTTTTATGCGGTTGTGCTTGCTCCTCTTTGGTGTTATAAAACAGTCAAGCAAGATGAATATGGCTGGTAATTTATACCAGAAACTTGCATTGAATTATACTTGGATGACTTATTAAATGAAGGATATTATCAATATTACATCTGTCATAAATGAAAAACTCCACGTTTGAATGGATCTAATCCATTCATTGTTTTATGAGCACACTGGCCTCCAGAGAGAGTCACAAATCCAAATGATGTTCCTGAGTGATGGATTTTATGTTCTCTCCTCAGGCATGGCTGAGAAATGTGTGAAATTCTTATGTAGAATGAGGGTACTCCTCCAGCCAAGCATCGAAAGAGATTTTTATAGAAAAATTTCATGAGACTTTCAGGAAATGTTTCTGTCCAGCTGCAAAGATTATGGAAGGCAAGGTGCTAAATGACAGATGGGTAGATATGGCCTCAGATAAACAGAACTGCATGAGACCTGTTGTTTACTTACTAGCCCTTATAAAGTCATTTGATAAAATAGCCTGAATTTGGAAGTCTAGGCTTCCTCCACTCAGTGATTATTGTTTAAATCACCCATTTTATTTTGCAACAAAGCCCAGGAAATTAAAAACTGCAACAGTTTCCTCATTTCCTTAAGCAAATTCCCTATTATATATGATATTTTGCTCTGATATCTCATGCTCAATCACTCTTTGGTGAACTGTAATATCTTCCATACAAGGCACAATCCATTTTGTGTAAACTCCAGTCTAAAATAAAAATGGATGACTGGCAATGTTCTAGAGGCTTTAAACATCGTCTCTTAATCTTAAAAGACCTCTATGAGATAGGTTACATTATACTAATTTTTAAATAAGAAAACTGAGGAACAGAGAAAGGTTTAAAAAGTTACCTAATGTTAAACATTATGCTTCAAAACTCTGCAACTCTCACTCACAACCATTAAATATAATTCCTGTTGAAAACAGTTTAGAAGAAAATTTCGCAGTGTGAACATACATTACTCTATTGATTGAAAGGGTTTATCAAGGTCCTAGTGCAACAGAGGAAAAAGGAATCTCACCAAAGCATATCTTTTTTAAAATTTCATAGTAGGAGTGAGGAGTAGTAACTAAAAGCTTCAGAAAGAAGAAACATCAGCTACACAGAAATGGAGCATTATATGACATCAGGCATTTTAAAGCAGGTTTCATTGCTAGAAGATGAGAGAGAACATTCTCAAATTTTGGAGAAGTAAATTTTATCGTAGAATTTTATACCCCGTCAGGTTCTTAACCAGCAGTAAATAGAATGAAGATGTTTAGGAACAAGTATTGTTTCTGAACATTTACCTGCTGTGTGTGTGTGTGTGTGTTTTTTAGGGAGCTCCTTCAGCGTGAACCGCAGCAAAAACAAATGAGCAAACCAAGAAAGAAAAAAAGACACTCTATTTGGGAAAGCATGACTAAATAAAAGAAAGCAAAAATGGGCCTTCCCAGAATGACGTCCACGCCCGATGCCCTGAGATCCCTGAGCCAGTACTGAAGCCAGGATAAGGAAGAGCTTCAGAGGAAGTTTATGAAGGAAAAAGGTAAGTCGCTAAAACTTTTTAAATGGTGGCATGTTTGTAAATAAAAAAAGAGGACTCTTTCAAGTCACGGACATGGGGCAATGGAAGAGAAGGGCTATTTCAGAGGTAGGAATTAACAGTATGATGATTAATACACTGGGGAAAGAATCCAGAATGGGCAGAAGAAAGGAAAAAGTTATTTTGAAACAGAAGTAACTACTAGATTAGAGAATTTGTTATTTTCTAAGATGACGAGGTTGGAAATTTGTTTTATCTTTATGATTGGGCCTCCTCCAAAATGTCTTTTTGCTAATCACCGTTTCCTGGCTGGGAAGGCTTTTCTGTGGGTGATGCAGAGGAGGAAGAATACTGACAGGACTTTCTTCCCCCACCCCCATCTCCACACTCATAGAGTCACCAGGGAAGTCAACTAGATGAGAAAGGGACCAGATCTGTAAACAGAATCAGCCAAACTGGCCAGGATCTAAATAAATTTTTCTGCAAGTTTCCAAGTCGAATGCTAGTACTTTTGGTGGGAACTGGGGAAGGAAGAATGAGGAGAGACACCTTTAACAAAGGAATCAACATCGAAGCCTGGAGTAGGAATTAGTCAAGTTAGTCAAGCTGAAGTGAGCAGTAGGGAAAACTTTCCAGGCTGAGGGAACAGCTTGGCAAGAAGTGAGAAGACCATTATCACATTCTGGAAACTGAAAAAAGTTGTTCTGTGTGACTAGATTGTGAAAGATCTCAATTCATGTTTGAAAAACACACCAAAAAGGAGGAGAGTTCGGAAAATCCTTGCTGGAGGGAGGGACCTTCCAAACCTGTGGTGTTCAATGTGACACAGTTCTGAATCCATGTCCAAACATGGGGAATTTATGTTCTACTATGAATATATTTTTTAAAAAAATAAGAAAACGGAACAAACCCATGTGAGTAGAGAAGTAGAATTTTACATATAAATCCGCAAAGCAAGAAAAATGGTGGAAAGCAAATGCGATCAGACTGAGTAAAAATAACCTCCATAATGCTCAGACATGATGAAGAATTAGCTACGGATTTGGAAGACTGGTGTAACAGCAAGGGCATTTATCAACTCTTTTCTCATGAAACTCATGAACATTGGGCGTTGAGATTCAACATGATAGAACTGGTTTCCACCCGGGTTCATAGGGCTATGGCTCTAGGTGATGCTTAGTGGGAAATGTACCAGGACGAAGTCAAGAAATGAATGGCTCTTTCACAGTCTCAGTCGCATATCAGGGTAGCTGGACCTGTAAACAGAGACCTGAGGTGAGGTTCATAGAGCGAGAGTAGATCATCTGAAGTCCAGTCAACGTAACAACCACTCAAAAACAATAACTGCTTTCTGGAATTTGAACAGTGAGAGTCAGGAAACAAAAATTAATTTAGGCCATTTAGTACATTTTCTGGTCCATACCAGTATTACATCAAAAGAATTGTATTTCTTACTCTAGTGGTATGTGAGTATGTGTCTTTCACACAAAGGTTGTATTGCTGCTTATGTTTTTCTTATTAACCATGTTCCACATATTTTGGCTGGCTTTGTACTCTGCTACCATTCCATAACCATGAGACGAGAGAAGAGAAGAAATTATTCAGGAAGTGAGTCAGCCATCATTTTTGACAAAGTACACTTAAATGTCTTATGGGAGCTCCTCTACACTCCAGAAGCAGACACAGTGGAGTTTAATATCAAAGTCACAGTTGTGGGGAGTATAGCTTTTAGTAAGAGGAAAAGGCTGAGGCCTAGAATAAAGAAGGCCAGGGGGAAGCATTGCGGGGTTTTTAGGAAAACAGGAAGCTTTTGAGAAGCACATATGGGCAATGGATTTCCCTGGGTTACAAGTTTAGGGACCAACATTAGTATGAAAAATAACATGAACATTTATCTGTAATGCAATCTTTGTACATATCCCCTGAAAAGCCAAGTGGTTGAGGATTCTGTGACTTAAGGTCTCCCTCAGTCATTTCTCTTTCCCTCAAGGACATAATTAATACTCATTATCTCTAAAATAAAACAACCAATAAATACTTTTAAATTACTCACTTGATATCTAGGTACAATGACTCCAAGAAAGAATACATCTCTTTGAAATCACAGATTTAAAGAAAAAAATAGAATAAGGAGTAATTGTTTCATAAAAATAATAAAGAGAAGACAAACATACAAACTGTACTACTTTTTTTTTCTTATTACAAAGATTAAAAATTCCTTTTACAAAACTAGGGAAGTACAGATTAGGAAAACTATACACAGGTCTTCTTACAAAACAAATTTGAATCACATCCTTATTGTTTTATAATCTGCTTTTTGATTAATGCATACCACGAATATACTTAATTATCATTAACTGCTCCCCCACAAAATCTTTTTTTTTTAATTTAAATTTTTTATTTTTTATAAACATATATTTTTATCCCCAGGGGTACAGGTCTGTGAATCACCAGGTTTACACACTTCACAGCACTCACCAAATCACATACCCTCCCCAATGTCCAAAATCATTTTTAATGATAATGTACCACTCTGTTTTATGAATATCCTATAATTTATATATGTTTGCTATCTTACCCATTTTATTTTACGTTATTTTTTAATTTTATTTAATTTTTTTCAGTGTTCTAAAATTCATTGTTTTTGCACCACACCCAGTGCTCTAGGCAATACGTGCCCTGCACAATACCCACAACCACGCTCACCCCATCCACCCCGCCTCCAAAACCCTAAGTTTGTCTCTCAGAGTCCAGTCTCTCATGGTTTGTCTCCCCTCTGATTTCCCCTATAATTTATATTAACAATTATTAATAGTTCATGTTTGGTTTCCTTTCGCTCCCTCCTTCTCTTAATTTATTGCTTTTATAATCAGTAAGATTGGTTTCTGATATTTTCTACCCATTTTTTTTAATTTATCAAAGCTTCAAAAGACAACAAGAGAGAAACACTATCTATATACATCTGTGTACACGATCTGCATACATCAACAATGGAAAACTAAAACAAAAATTGCCCTTAAAAAATCAAAATTACCCTTGCCTCGGCCAAGAATTAAAACTCTTAAAATGATTATGAAATGAAACACAACCATTTCTTTTGGTTAAAAAGCTAATCAGTGTATGTAATTATCTAGTGGGGGGGATGATAGTTGGATATGAAGAGCAATATTCCAACTCTGTTTTATATTAAGACTTATTAGACATCTACAAAGGAAAAGAAGACTTGACATCCTCTCTTGTCCCACATTTAGATTTATGTTATTAAAATAAATAGATTACTTAGGGTAGAAAAGATAGTGTCATGTTTTTCTAAATTCAGTCTGACAGGGAGGTGTTAAGCCTGAGAGCTTATTAGGAAACCTTTAAACTTATTCTCATTTCTGCTTGAATAAAACATTATTTTGAAATAAATCTCTTAGATGTGCAATTGTATAATGTACCTGCCTTAAACTTTATTTATTTATTTATTTAGAATATATCCTAAATATGTCAGTTTCTTCATGGTTTAAGGTTAACAAACTTTCATTAGGGGCACCAGGGTGGCTCAGTGGGTTAAAGCCTCTGCCTTCGGCTCCAGTCGTGATCCCAGGGTCCTGGGATCGAGCCCCACGTCGGGCTCTCTGCTCAGCAGGGAGCCTGCTTCCCTCTCTCTCTCTCTGCCTGCCTCTCAGCCTACTTGTGATCTCTCTCTGTCAAGTAAATAAGTAAAATCTTTAAAAGAAAAAAAAAAAATAAGAACAAACTTTCATTAGTAAAATTGCTGACTCAGTGGGCATTTGGGCTTCTGGAGTATGAACTCAAACTCTCTCACCTTAATCCATCAGCCTACAGTGCTTACATGTATAAGTACATCCACTATGGCCCCAAGAGTGTATTACACTCTCCTGCTTATCCTTCTTTCTCATTAGACTGGAAACTCCTTGAGGATTGGGACTCATCTTTCATGTCTTTGTGTCTCACTTCCTATCAAAATATAGCGAAGTGGGACAAATATTTGCTAAAAAAATTAATCATCAAATTACTCTTCTATTGATTTGACAGGTGTGCATCTTCAAATACAGTTGGTAGAAAGAATACTGGCATCTGAAATAATATACAGCTATTCTAAATGTTGTAGCTTATACTTTATCACCACCTTGGATTTTTCAAGGACTCAGGGCTAAGGCATTTTTAGGCAGGAAAATGAAACATGATATGACAGTGAAAATAGTTGGAGATTAAACTGACCCTCACACTTATCCCATGCAAAATCAGATTGCGCCCTCCATATTTGATCTAGTTATTGAAATGGATGGTAGATAATCCCACAGTAAGATGATACTAATCAATAAATTCTAGGCTCCCATGATGAGGGAGGAAGTTTTCCTGTATTTCTCTCAGTCACCTTTCTGGTGTTTTTAGAACTTAACTTCTATATTTGGGTCCCATAAAGTTGGGAAGACTCAATGACCCTCAAGAATAAAGGAACAAATAATAAGGTGGTTGTGAGACTTGGTAGACTATAATTGAAACCCTTACTTTTTTACAGAAAAATTACTTTTACCCACAGTTTCCTTTAGATCTAAACAGACTATAAAACTGTATTTGAACCCCTCATTTTAAAATCTGTATCAACACTATACACATTGGGCTCTTTGCTAAGAAGTATGTACTGTGCCTGTATCAAAGATAACATGCAGGATGGGTTGAATATCAGAATGTATCTCTTTGTAGACAACATGTTGTGCAGGTTGAGTTACCCATGCAAAAGCAAATTATTTACCTCGTTTCTATTTATTTAAAATATCTAAGAAACCATTTGATGGCAAACCATTTTCACGAAAAGGGAAATAGTGACATCTGGTGGAATAATCTAAATTTATCCCAAAGTCCTGTCATTAACCTTTAAAGTACACATTCTTTTCCTGGAGAACAAATGTGCCTTTATGATGGAACTGACACCTGCCATATGTCATGATGTGACTTTATGGTACCAATACCAGTAACAAATTCCCTTCTTAAAATAAAAATATGGTGATTCTTCAGTAGCTGTCCAGAACAATAAATCTTATTTTAAAAAAAAGAAAAAAAAAAAAAAAACCCTGATCATAAGGATTTGAATCTTCTACCCTACTAGTATTTGTATATTTATATGTAGATCTTTCTCAATTTAATGATAAGGTTTTGTCCCAATAGATTCATGATAAGATGAAAAGGCATTTAGTATATCTAATCACCTGAACATCATAGCTTAGCCTATAGCCTAGTGTTTAAATGGTCAGAACACTTATATTAGCCCACAGTTGGGGAAAATCATTGAACACAAAGCTTATTTTATAATAAAGTGCTGAATATCTCATTTAATTTACTGAATATTGCACTGAAAGTATACGACAGAATGGTTATATGGATATAGAATGGTTGTAAGTATACTGGTTGTTTATCCTTGTGATCACTTGGCTGACTGGGCGCTGCAACTAGCCCCTGCCCAGCATCACAAGAGTGCATTATACCACGTATGGTAGCCCAGAAAATGATCCAAATTCAAAACTTGAATTATGGTGTATATTGAATGCATATTGCTTTCACACCATCATAAAGTCGAAAATTTAAGTTGAACCATCATTAAGTCAGGGACTGTCTGTATTATATATTTAATTACACATGTAATTACATATAATATAATTATATATGTACAATATATAAACGTAATTTGTGAGGTCAGGCAATATGGAGGAAAGCGCAATACAGTTTTATAATGTTCAATAGAGCTTGACCCGGACCATCATAAATTTACAGATCTTCAAATGCCTATGTAGTATATTTTTTTAATTAAATTGTAAATACATATGAATAGTGAACCACAAAATAGCCATAAATGACTGTGCCCAGCACCCATACAGCAGCCACAAAAAGTTAATGTTTCCATGATTCCTAATTGTACTAGATGTCGTGGAATGTGAGTCATTTGCAACTATTATATACTGCAGATTCTAAGCCAAATAAATGCAGTGGTCTCCCCTAGGTTACATGGAAAGCAGTCTTGAGAGACAGTCTTAGACCTGGATTCTTATGGACCTAAGTTAAAATCCTGGTTTCACTAGCGGTATAAAATTAGGCAAGTTATTTAATTTCTCTGTATCTTAGTGTCTCCACCAGTAAAATGGGGACAAAAATAAACAGGGTTTTGGTTATTAATTGAAAAATACAGGTAAACTATTTTAGCCGAATAACTAGAAAATAGTGCTGATTTGTCATAGATATGGTCATTATATTAATCCCTTTCTGTGTCACATTTTGGTGTGTCATATACTGTGCGACATATTATGCTATACCACAAATTTATTGCTGTGTAAAATTTTCTTGGAAGGTACTGTTTTTCATTAATAAGAAATGTCAGGGGTGCCTGGGTGGCTCAGTCATTAAGCGTCTGCCTTAGGCTCAGGTCATGATCCCAGAGTCCTGGGATGGAGCCCCACATCGAGCCCCACATCGGGCTCCCTGCTTGGTGGGAGACCTGCTCTCCCACTCCCCCTACTTGTGTTCCCTCTCTCGCTTTGTCTCTCTCTGTTAAAATAAAAAAATAAAATCTTTAAGGAAAAAAAAGAAAGAAATGTCAGAGTTACATAGTATTTTAGAGCTTAGAGTCTAGAGTCAAATCAGAATGTGGTTCAAATCCTGGCTGTGTCATTTAATGTGTGATCTGAAGCAAGTTACTTAATTTCTCCCTGACCCAATTTTGTCAGTTATAAAATGAAAATCAAAATTTATCTTATCTCGGGGCGCCTCAGTGGCTCAGTTGGTTAAGCAACCGTCTTCGGCTCAGGTCACGGTCCCGGAGTCCCAGAATCGAGTCCCGCATCAGGCTCCCAGCTCCATGGGGAGTCTCCTTCTCCCTCTGACCTTCTCACCTCTCATACTCTCTCTCACTGTCTCTCTCTCAAATAAAGAAATAAAAATCTTTTAAAAAAATTTATCTTATCTCATACAGTTTTATCATGAGGATTTATTATAAGGTTTTATTGTAAGGATTAAATATATTTATACATGTAAAGCTTTAGAATACTGCCTGGTCCAAGGTAAGAGCTATATAAATGTTAGCTGTTAGTATTGTGTTATCTAAAATCTAACAACAACATTAACAAAACAAGAAAAACAAAGAAAATGTTGGCCACTCTTCCAAATAATTTCAGGGGGCGTGGTTAGGGAAGTTTATCTAAGTTTGACTCCTAAAGTATAAATAGTCTGAAAGAGGTAATTACATGGCCACTGATCACTTTGGCTTGCCTAACTATTTATGACCGCATAAACTCAACTGGAATATGTAATTCATTTTTCCTTCTTATATAAGTATGACCTCAGCTGGAGTGTTTACTACCGAGATTCAGACATGGTTGGGTATTACTGGCTGACTGGAAGAATAGAACCAGCTTGAGTCTATTTGTGTAAGGAATTGGAAAGTTTCTTAGGAAATAATCCATTCTAAGAGAAAAAGTATTTACACAGACAAATGTGCCCAATGACAAAGCCTAAATTTTCAAAAGGAGTAGGTAAGAATTGAGTTTGCCCCATTTCACATCTATAGGACTTACATGACTTTTGTTTGACTCCTAGGAAAATGGGTTAGTAATATTTTAAAACTCCAGGAGCCAACAGGATTCAATCGGTTTTAGAACCAATAGGATAATGTGTAACACAAAGCAAGAAGAAATGTTAAAAGATAATAGCCTTGTCACAGACATTAGAATTCTCACACAAATTCTTACTATCAGGGCAGAAATAAGTAATGAAATACCCGGAAAAACAATGGAGACACAAGCAAAGGACCACTGTGAATGGAAGGGAGCTGGGTTGATGAAAATGGAAGGTAAACAATAGGAATGGAAAAGATTTAATGTTGAGTGAACATGAGACAAATGTATAGGTTTCATGAAGTAATCAATGAAACTTTGAGAAAAAACTGGAAACCTGTAACAGAAAAATAACGTTAGAGGGGCGCCTCGGTGGCTCAATGGGTTAAAGCCGCTGCCTTTGGCTTGGGTTATGATCTCGGGGTCCTGGGATCGAGCCCCGCATTGGGCTCTCTTCCACAGAGAGCCTGCTTCCTCCTCTTTCTCTGCCTGCCTCTCTGCCTACTTGTGATCTCTCTGTCAAATAAATAAAATATTTTTAAAAAATTAAAAAAGAAAAATAACATTAGAGTCAGAAAATGGAATTATATGTTGATACTTTCCAAACTTAGCAAAAGTAAGTTTCTTAATAATTGTTGAGTAGAGAGAAAAAAAGAGAAAAGGAGGTGAAAGAAGAAAGAGACACTAGTCATCCCATACTTTAATAGGTAGATAGAAAAATACAAAATTTAAGCTTATATGCTTAAAAAAATGTTTTAATGAAAATTTTAAAACTCTTCTTGTGTTTCCAACTAATTTTTCTGCTGAGTACGTATGTGTTTTTGGACAAGTCACCTGAGCTTTCTCAGACCTGCTTTCCTTATCCATTCATTATTCATGCATTAATTCAGCGAAGATTTATTGGGCTTTTACCATTTACTAAGTACTGTGCTGGGCATAAAATCTCATATGACATATTCTCTATGTCCATGGTCATTATTCTAGTCAAGAAAATACAGAAAAGAAATAACTAAATAAGAATAGGGTTAGTCACTGAAGTAAGATTTTGTGTAGGAGGACACTCTTAGGTTAAGTTTTTGAAGGATTCATAAGAGCAGTCTTGACAAAAAGAGAGAAAGAAAAGCACTCAAGGTGTGAGAAACACATGTGAAGTCATTGAGACATGAATTACCATGATACATTTGGGAATCTAACAGAAATTCTATACAACTGAATCCAAGGGTAAGATGAGGGAATATTATGAGTTAGAACTAGAGTAGGTGATATAAGTCAAATTAAAAAAGGCCTTGAGTATTAACCAATATATCAAATAGAGAGTTATATTAATAGTCTCCTTTCTTCTGGTTTCATGGAGCGTTCCCACTCATGGACATAAGCCCTTTCTCCTACATCATATGGAACCATAACAATTCAGGATTGGGTGACTCTAACTCTAATTCTAATCTGAGGAAGAAATTCTATCATGATTCATTTTGAGTGACTGTCTATTCTCTTCCTGAACACCTCCATTGACTGAGACTTCAATACTTCTTGAGACAAGACATTCTCCCTTTTAGAAAGTAATTACTAGAACTTAAAGTCAAACCAAGAATGTCAATGAAACTTTGAAAGCTCATTTGGCAGAATAGAGGAACTTGAAACTTAAATCAGCAAGGGAAGAGACATGGAAAAACTAAGATATACCTGAGGGTTGGTATGGGGCTGAAAATGGGAGAATTCATTGAAAGCCTGTATAAAAAGAATCAGAAACCCAGATTTTCTTCCTCACCTCATGAAGCCAGGAAACTGTCCTTCCCACCCAAGCATGTTGGTTTATTTTCTAAAGGTGCCAAACCATAAGATTGTTCACACTTGAACACCTGGTGCAGGGGATGGTGAAAGTAAAGCTCTTTTGAAACCAGGAGGGTGAAGTATAGGTTTGCACATTGAACACTGAGCCCCTCTATTGACCTTCCAGACCACTACCCAGCCCCTTCCCCAATTACATGTGTGGAAATTTACCAACCAAAGAGAAATACCTCTAATACTGACATTTGAGGTCTCTCTTCCTAAATGGTCTCCCTCCCAAAATGACTGCATTGTGAGGTCTACCATTTGCCTAACCTCATCCATATCACAACATTTTAGCACCTTGCTATAGTGGATGATATAGTGTATCACCCAGATTCCCGCTTCAGGACCCATAAGCTGGTACTCCCAACTGCTGGAAGTGTTAGTGGCTAATGGATCATAGCTGATTCCCTCTCAGATAATTACCCTCAAACAAAGAGGGCTACATTCCCAGAGGTCATAGCCCTTCCCACAGAACAACCCAAATCCAATGACTTGTAGATGTGAGGTTAAAAGGTCAATTTGGTATATCTCTGAGGAACCATCCCAGGCCCAGAGCTTTCCATGATTGCATCATAACTAGTTTAAACCCTTCTCCCATCTGATTTCTCCCTTTCCCCCTCAGGTACAGATCCTAAGAAAATCCACAGTAAACCTATTGTACAGAGTCTATTTCCCTGGGAACACAATCTAACACACATACTGTAGAACATTAAATGATATCCCAGCATTTCTTTCTTTTTTTTTTTTAAGATTTTAATTTATTTATTTGACAGACAGAAATCACAAGTGGACAGAGAGGCAGGCAGAGAGAGGAGAAAGCAGGCTCCCTGCTGAGCAGAAAGCCCGACGCAGGGCTTGATCCCAGGACTCTGGGATCATGGCCCCAGCCGAAGGCAGAGGTTTTAACTGACTGAGCCACCCAGGCGCCCCTCCCAGCATTTATTTCTTAGGAAAATCACTAACATGAAGGATGGATTTCCAATCAGTACACAATGGGGGAAGGGAGGAACTTGGAACAGATAACGCAGAGAATATCAATACTAAATTATTCTCTAAGAGTTAAGATACCTCATTCACAAAAAACAGAATGCTATAAGAAAAGAATTTTTAAAGAATAAGAATTGCTCTTGGGAATTCAAAATACATTAATGGAAATGAAAATTTCAGTAGGCTAGTTGAATGATAAAATTGTGGAACACTCCAGAGTATAGGAAAAAAATACAAAGAGATGAAGATAAGAAAACATAAGAAAATTAGAAGTTCCAAGTACAACATTTAACTAATAAGAGTTCACAAAAGGAAACCAAAAAGTGGAATTTATAAAATTAGTTTTCAAAAAAATGTAATAAAGAGCATACAAAAATTTCCATAATTGAATGCCAATTAAGTTGCTAAAGTCTACCATACAATAAGTTTTCAAAGTTCCATATTTATGCATATCATTGAGAAATTTCAGACTAATGAGAATAAAAAGAATTTATTAAAAAAAATCCCAGAAGAAAAACAAGTATAGCTTATATGCAAATAATAACCCCAGACTTCTTCACAGCAGTCACGGAAATTAGAAAACAATAGTGGTGAAATCAGAGAAGGAGGTAAGCCATAAGAGAATCTTAATCTCAGGAAACAGAGGGTTGCTGAAGAGGAGGGGGTTGGGATGGATGGGTTGGCTGGGTGATAGACATTGGAGATGGTGTGTGCTATGGTGAGAAAATAAATTTTAAAAATATATAGATCACAAAAAAAGAAAGAAAAGAAAACGATAGTGTGATCCTTGCCTTGTTATATACAAAACAAAAACAAAAACAAAAAACCTTAAGGTTATCAGCATTTTTTTAGCAGAAAATTTGCAAGCCAGGCTGGAGTGGCATGACATATTCAAAGTGCTGAAAGGAAAAAAATTTCCAAACAAGAATACTCTACCCAGCAAAGTTGTGATTTATATTTGATGGAAAAATAAAGAGTTTTCCAGACAAGCAAAAGGTAATGGAGTTCATCACTACAAAAATGTCCTTATTAGAAATATTGAGAGGATATCTTTTAGTTAAAAAATGGCACTCATAAATAACAAGAAAACAGACAAAAGTAAAAATCTTACTGGAAAAGTTAAATACATAGTAATTTATATATCTATGGATTATGGATTAGTTACTTGCAAAACTACTAAGAAGGCTAGAAGACAAAAGTAGTAAAATTTTTTTGACAAAAGTAATAAAGTTAACTAAAACTACAATAATTAGTTAAGAGATAAATTTTAAAAAGATCTAGAATATTACATTAGAAAAAGAAAATGTGAGCAGGGGAGTGAAAATATAGAGTTTTGGAATGTGTTTAAATTTAAGTTTCTATAGACTTAAAATAGACCATTATAAACATAGAATGAAAAATGTGGACCTCACTATAACCACAAAGCAAAAACTTATGGTAAATACACAAAAGAAAATGAGACACTAATCTAAACATAACACAAAGAAAGTATCAAACCACAAAGGAAGAGAAAAAGAAGAAGAAAAGAACAGAAAGGAACTATAAAAACAACCAGAAAACAATTAACAAAATGGCAATAAATACATACCTATCAATAATTACTATAACTGTTAATGGACTACATTGTCTAATCAAAAGACAAAGAGTGGCTGAATGATTTTTTTTAAAAAGGACATATCTATACACTATCTACAAGAGACTCACTTCAGGAGTAAGTCTACAAGGATGGGAAAAAAAATATTCTATGCAATGGAAATGAAAACAAAGCTGGTGTAGCTATACTCAATCAGACAAAATAGACTATAAAACAAAAACTGTAATAAGAAACAAAGAGGGACATTGTATAATAATAAAAGGGTCAACCAGTAGGAAGATAAAACATTTATAAATGTATAAATGCCCAACATAGGGGCACTAAAATATATAAATCTAATACTAAGACCTAATGGGAGAAATTGCAATTCAAGCTTGCTTTTTTTTTTCCCCACAATGGTATAACACTAGATATGAATAATAAAGAAGAAAAATGGAGAAAGTTTTAATACATGAAGATTAAACAACATGGCACCTGAAAAACTATTGGGTCATAAAAAAATCAAGGGAGAAATAAAAAAAAAAATCTACGACAGATGAAAACAGAAATATGACATACCAAAATCCATGGGCTGTACCAAAAGCAGTTATCAGAGAGATCATAGCAATATAGAGCTACCTCAAGAAACAAGAGAAATCTCAAATAAACAACTTAACTTTGGAAATAGAAAGAGAAAACAAGAAAGTGAAACTTTAACAGAAGGAAGAAAAAGAGTAAAGAAAAGATTAACGATCAGAGCAAAAATTAATAAAATAGAGACTAAAAAGACAATAAAAATGGTGAATGAAACAGAGTTATTTCTTCAAAAAGATGAACAACATTGGTAAACATCTACCAAGAAAAAAGAGAGAGAAGGTTCAAATAAATAAGATTAGAAATGAAAAAGAAGTTACCACTGATACCACAGAAATATAACGGATCATGAGACTGCTATGAATATACCAAAAAATTGAACCATCTGAAAGAAGTGAGCAAATTCCAAGAATTTAAATCTCCTAAGTTTAAATCATGAAGAAATAGAAAATCTGAATAGACCAATTACTAATAAGATTGACTCAGTAATCAAATATCTCCCAACAAACAAAACTCCAGGATGATATGGCTTCCCACTAGTGAGTTCTACCAAACATTCCAAGAAGATTTAGTGGCTACGCTTCTCAAATTGTTCTAAAACTTTAAAGAGGAGGGAAGTTTCCAAACTCATTTTACAAGACTAGCATTACCCTGATACCAAAATCAGACAAGGACACAAGAAAGAAAGAAAAAAAGGTGGGGGGGGGAAGGAAGGAAGAGAAAAAGAGAGAAAGAACGTGAGGAAGGATGGAAGGAAGGAAGGAAGGAAGGAAGGAAGGAAGGAAGGAAGGAAAAGAGAAAAAAGAAAGGAAGAAAGAAAGAAAGGGAGAGAAAAGAAAGGGAGGGAGGGAAGAAAGAAAGAAGGAAGGAAGGAAAGCAGGCAGGCAGGCAGGCGGGAAGGAAATGACAGGCCAATATTTTTGATGAGCATAGATGCAAAAATCTTTATCACTATGGTAGCAAACCGTATTCATCAATGCATAATCATACCCAATCATTAAGTATGTTTTACCCTAGGGATGCAAGGATGGTTCAACATCTGTAAATCAATCAATATGATATACCACTAACAAAGTAAAGGTAAAAATTATATGATCATCTCAACAGATGTAGCAGAAGCATTTGACAAAATTCCGTAATGATTTATGATAAAACTCTCAACAAAGTAAATATAGAGGAATCATTCCTCAGCATAATATATGACAAACATACTCAACAATGAAAAGCTGAAAGCGTTTCCTCTGAAATCAAGAACAAGGATGCCCACTGTTTCCACTTTTATTCAACTTAACATTGGATAGTCTGCCAACAAGTCAGGCAAGAAAAAGAAATTAAACGCATTCAAATTGGAAGGAAAGAAAGAAAACTATCACTATTTGAAGATGACAAAATACTACATGCAGAAAACTCTAAACTTTACCCAAAAAACTGTTAGAACTAATAAATGAACTTAGTAAAGTTGCAGGATACAGAATTAATATCAAAAATCTGTTGTTTTTCTATAAGTAACAAAAAAGTATCAGAAAGAGAAATCAAGAAAACAATCCTATTTGAATTACATCCCCAAAAAGTAACAATAATACCTAGGAATAAATTTAACCAAAGAGGTGAAAGCCTTATACACTGAAAACTTTAAGACATTGATGAAAGAAATTGAAGACACAAATAAATGGAAAGATATTTTATGCCTGTGAATTGAAAGAATTAATATTGTTAAGGTGTTCATACTATCCAAAGGAATCTACAGAGTAGATGTAATTTTTATCAAAATTCCAATGGCATTTTTTCCAATGGCATTTTTCACAGAACTAGAACAGAGAATTCTAAAATTTATATGGGACAACAAAAGACCCTGAATCACCTAAACCATCTTAAGAAGGAAGAACAAGTCAAATGTATTATGCTCCCTGATTTCAAATTATACTACAAAGGTGTAGTAATCAAAACAGTATGGCAAAAAAAAAAAAAAAAAAAAAGCAAAGACATAGATCAAAGGAACAGAATAAAAAGTCCAGAAATAAACCCACATATATATGGTCAATTGATTTACTACAAGAGGCAAGTATAGTATATGCAATAGGGAAAGGATAGTCTCTTAAATAAACAGTGTCGGGTAAACTGGACAGCTACATTTAAAAAGAAGGAAGGTAGAGAGGAGAGAAGAAATTGGACTACTATCTAACCCCATAGACACAACTTAATAGTCAAAATGGATTAAAGATATGAGTATAAGATCTGAAATCATAAAACTCCTAAAAGAAAACATGGGTGGTGAACCCTTTAACACTGATCTTAGCAATGTTTGCTTTGGACCTGACTCTAAAGGCAAGGGAAACAAAACCAAAGGTAAATTATTGGGAGTTCATCAAACTAAAACCTTCTGCACAGTGAAGGAAACAATCAACAAAATAAAAGGGCAGTCTACTAAATGGGAGAGGATGTTTGCCAATCATATACCCAGTAAAGGGTTAATCTCCAAAATATATAAAAAGCTCATACAAGTCAATAACAAAATATCTAGTTAAAGAATGGGTAGGGGATATGAATAGATATTTTCCAAAGTAAGCTTACAGATGGCTAACATCATGAAAAGATGTTCAACATCACTAATCTTCAGGTAAATATAACTCAAAACCACCATGAAATATCATCTTATACCTCTCAGAATGGATACTATAAAAAGACAAAAAATAGCAGGAGTTGGAAAGGATACAGAAAAAAAAAAGGGAACCCTTGTGCACTGATAGTGGTAATACAAATCGGTACAACCACGATGAAAAACAGTATGGAGTTTCCTTAAAAAATTAAATAGAAAACTACCATATAATTCAGTAATATCACTACTGAGTATCTATCTGAAGAAAACAGAAACACTAATTTGAAAATATATGTGCATCCCTATGTTTATTGTAGCATCATTTATGCTGGCCATGACTTGGAAACAATTTAAAAGTACAACAGATGAATAGATAAAGAAGATGTGGCATATATACAAGGGACTACTACTCCATCATGAAAAAGAATGACATCTTGCCATTTGTGACAATACTTGGAGGGTAATTCTTTTAAAAAGCAGAATATGCATGATATTTTGAAACAAAGGGGAAAACCAGAAGAATAAGTGAAAATAGTCCCAAGAGGTTGCCTCTAGCAAACAAGGATTAGGGTGGGGAGTATAATTTGTACTTACGTGCTTCATTGTATATTTGTCTCTGTAAACTCTGTGTGTGTGTGTGTGTTTGTGTGTATTATTGTGATAAATATTTTTTTAAAGAAAGTGTTTTTCTTTTGCTGACCTAACATCTGCCTTTTACCTTCTGGTCCTAATTATGCTCTCCAGCAGAAAAGTAATAATAGTTTCTCTTCACCATGACTATCTTTCAAGTACTTTAAACCAAAGCTCATGTTCTTCCTTCAGTGTTCATTTATAAGGGCTAAAATAGCTCAGTTCATTCAGCCACACCTCCCTCCCCTCCCCAACCTGATTGCTTTCCTCTGTATTCAAGAGAGGGGTGTCAAGAACTGAAGCTGATAGTCTGGATAGAGTCTGGCTGATTTACAACGATGATATCACTATTCTCATTCTGTATATTGTAATCCACTGAGGCAATAAAAATCACGTTAACTTTTATAGAAGTTAATCCACATGAAACCTTAGAGCCTCTTCCGCACATGTGACTTTTAAAGTCATCTATTGTACGTAGAATTTGGTTTTGGTTTTTTGTTTTTTGTTTTTTTTTTTTTTTGAGTGTTTTTTTTTCGACTTGTTGGAGGACCTTACATTTACATCTATTAAAGTGTAACTTGCTAAAATCACCTTATTGTCAAACTGAGAAGAAAATTTATTTGGTTCTTCGTTTATTCACAGAAGGCATTAGCTATTTCTTCCAAATCTGTGTCGCTCACAAATTTGATAAGGTCTTCAGTGGAATTGGTGAAACCCCCCGAAGCTCACAAGGCCAAGCCCTTCAGCCATCAGAACATCCATTTCAAGTTAACGACCAT
Organism: Mustela nivalis; assembly: GCF_964662115.1. Lineage (NCBI taxonomy): Eukaryota > Metazoa > Chordata > Mammalia > Carnivora > Mustelidae > Mustela > Mustela nivalis. The sequence continues at coordinate 43,430,896 of NC_139021.1, forward strand.
CTGTTTGTCAGCTTTATGTTGCAAATTATCCGACCATTAGAAGTTCATCAGACCTGGCCATCAGCCAGATACACCAAGTAGATGACAGTCCTCCATGTTAGCCATTTATTAACCCAGTAATTAAAGAGATAAATTAAGGGGCGCCTGGGTGGCTCAGTGGGTTAAGTGTCTGCCTTCAGCTTAGGTCATGATCCTGGGGTCCTGGGATGGAGTTCCACACAGGGCTCCTTGCTCAGCGGGGAGCCTGCTTCTCCCTCTCCCTCTCCCCTTGCTTGTGCTCACTCTCTGTCAAATAAACAAATAAAATCTTTAAAAATTTTTAAATTTAAAGATAAATTAATATAATTAAATTATTACTGTTTTCTCTGATGTGCATTATCATGAAACAAGTAAAAGCAGCTATTGTCCTTCCTCCTTTACTAGGTACTCAGAGCAAAGAGGTTGACTGACTTATCTAAGATCTCAGAGAGACAGACCTAGGATGCAGGCTTTGATTTTTGGCTCCTGACTTCTAGCCCTATTCCTGGAAGTAGACCAGTGTCTTGGGATACATGACTGTTGTGGTGCTTGTTGTGCTGGGGTCAGGTTTTAAACCTAAAATTTGGGGCTTTATTTTTATACCCTGAAATCACACCCAGATAGGGAATAGTTCAGTCCTGGAGGTCATGCCATAGATACTTAAATTATAATGGGCAAACCCTCCCCCCAGACCCGGCAATTCCCATTGCTTTCTGCCAACTGACTGCGGATACAGCTTTAAGCCTTTAAATATTCCTAGGCAAAGAGTCTGTGCTTTGACATTTGCATTTATCTCATTATGTTTGATTGGCATATTGAGATCCATAAGCTTGTGGTTAATATATCGCCAAGGATTCTTAATTAAGCTGGTTGTGCAAAAAAGGCATCAGAGTCTCCCGAGAAATGCATAATCTTTGCCAGTCATTGACTTGAATTTGCCTTGCTGCCCCGGTGGCCTAGCAATAGCACTGCCGGGAGGATTGGAGGCTTGACATAACCACCACAGGCTTTCTGAACCTGCTGCTGCCATTTGAGTTTGGAGGAAAGAGAGACTGTGACCACAGAGAGAGGAGACAAGCAGGTTATCTAAGTCCGTAGTCCTGGCAGACAAACGTAGCTGAACAAAACATAGGACAGGCACTCTGCCAGTCGTCATACTCCAAGGAATTATTAAACATTAATATGTTTACTTTCTCCTTACCTTCTCTTACTAGTCTTTTCATGAAATTGATCATTTGGGAAGCCAAGGCAGAAAAACAAACCTCTGCTGAATCAAAACCACCTGGAAATGCTTCCCAGGCTGTGTGCTGGATGACAGCGGGTCTCAAAGTTTGTTGCCCCCACCAACAGGATCTGTATAGCCCGGCAACCTAGAAATGCAAATTCTCAAGTCCCACTGAGTCCTGTTTAATCAGAAGATTTCACAAGAAAACTGGGGTCAACAGGTACACATTTATAGTTATAAAATAAGTCAGTCCTGGGGATGTCATGTGTATACAGCACGGTGACTGTAGGTAATAACACTGTATGGCATACGGGAGAGCTGCTAAGAGGCAATCTTAAACGTTCACATTAAAAGAAGAAAAAATGGTAACTATGTTCAGTGATGGATGTTAACCAGACTTACGGTGCTGATCATTTCACAGTATATAGACATACCAAATCGTTACGTCGTGCACCTGAGACTGCTATGATTTTACATGTCAACTATATTCAGTAAAGGAAAAACAGGCAAACAAATAAAACAAGCCATCCACGTTATTCTGATGCACCGCACTCTGAAAACCGTGGCTACAGAGGAACAACTCAGATTTTCCAAGGTGGGGACCTCTCAAAGGAGATGATTGTTATTCGAAGAAAAGCAAGCACAACTCTTGGGTAATGCCAGTCTGACTCTAGTCGCTGCTCCCTTTTTCCCATTCTGCTCACTTGGCTGTCATTGCATTGGCATCCTCTGTGGGGCAAATGCCACAGAGACCCCAGAGACCATCAGGTGTTTTCAGTAATTCCCTTGAGACAGCAGCATTCCTCCAGGAGCACGATGCCTGTCTCTCAGTGACTCGTCACCTGCCAAGGTAACTTCTGCCCTTGACTTCGGGCTTCTTCACTCTGCCCAGTGACCAGGAGCCTGGCAAGAACATTTTGTTGACTCTGGACATTGTGCATTCATCTTTTTCCCACCTTCCCTCTCTCCTTCCTACTCAGGTTTTTCCCAGGTGCCCCCTTTATGACCTGACTTCAGCAGGAAGCTATGATTTTAAATAGGGGTCATGCGATGAGCAGGGTGCCGCTGGAAGCTAGCGTGCTCTGCTTCCCTCCTACCCTGTTGATTTCAAATGATCCCACTCTCAATTTTATTCCAAACCTCTAGCGGATGCTTCCCTGGCACACAACAGCTGAGACATTTCAACACTGCTGTGCCCCCTGAGCATCCGTGAAACAGAGAATATTTATTGGGCTTTCCTCGGAGAAGGGTTTGGTGAAATTTCCCTTACTTGTTATATACACAAAATACCCCTATGGCAGGTACTTCTGCACAGAAATTTCTCCATTAAGAGGCATTGGGGGAGGGAGTACATACTGTAACAAACCCATTTAGATCTTTCGATCTGTGGGTTCCTAGGCTATTTTTCTTTTGTTATTCACTCAGTGCGCCTAACCTTTGCCAAACAATTGCAGAGCTGTGTCCTGCCCACAGGTTTTATTTGCTGCCTTGAGTCATTTTCGATTCCATAGCAGAAGCAAATACAAGGGTAAAAGTCAATGGAAAGCAGGTTTAGGTAAGCTCCATTCCGACCATCCATATTGCCAAGAATCCCTGCGTGCACTTGACTCAAGAAAGGAGTTTCGGTTCTGATTTGGAACACCATAAATCAAATAACTGCCTTTCAGCCACCCCCAAGACTGCTGACACAGCCCCCTCCCAGTATTTATGGCCAAGTGTAAGAGTTTACAAATGTCGGCAGAAGTATGCTGCCTGCACCTTGCAAATTATTTCTGGTTTGTCAGAAAATCCAGGGGCAACTTTTGTTTGCTGTTAGCATTGTTCAGTGGTTGTTTTGCAGCGGTTTGCTTGACAGTCATCTCACGGGGCATCAGAGAGTGTAGGAGAACCTCCAGGCCTCAGGTTGCATAATTCTTTTCTCCATAAACACAAACTGACAAGCCTCTCTTCCTATGTGCCAATGTTTAAACATTTCAAGGATAGAAGTGGAAGGTGAGAAAGTGTTTTCATGGCTCCTGGGTATAGTTAGTTGAGTTGTTATTTCCCTGGGTGAGAAAATGATGCATGGATGTGTTTGATGACCATTTCGTGAGTTTCGTGTGTCTGGCCACTCTGCGGGGGACTGCGGACACAGACCCCGCCCAAAGGAAGTTTCCACCCTCTACCACCACTTAGGAATGATAAAGGGAGATTGCTTATTAATATACCATCACATCCCAGGTGTCTCAGTACCTTTCTCCTGGCTTGTTTGCAAACACACTTGCGTACTTGGGGAGGTCTGAGAAGTTTTAAGCTGTTCTCCTTTGCACTGAGCTCTGTGAGAAGGAGTCAGTCATTCTGTCATTGTTGCCCAGCTAGTGACGAGGTCCTTGGAAGTCTTAACTGACACTGTCTAATAGCATAACCAAAGTTAACTAGAATAGAGTTTTTAGGAGACAAGTATTTTTCTGAAAAATCTGTGGGAACATAGATTATCTGCTTAGAAAAATGTAACTATTAATGTAGAACCACATGTAATCTCTCTCCCCAGAAAGAAGCTGTTACCATTTTGTTTTAACTGTATAAAAATACCTATTTATAAACATGGAAAAAAATTAAAATGAGCATTCAATTTTGAATCTGGTTTATTCATCTGAGTGGTTTGCATAATATTGAAGTTATAATGGTTGATAATATTGTATTATTTGGACATGGCATGACATTTTAAACCATTCTCCTATTGTAGTACATGTAATCCTTCTGATTTTTATCAGTTCTGATAGTCCTATGATAAACATTCTTATGCAAGATCTTTCACGTATAATAAGTGCCAATTATTTCCTTGGGATATATACCTAGAAGCAGATAAATACCTAGGTTAAACCCTATGAGGTCTTTTAAGTCTCTTGGTTACAGAATGACAAAATTATTTTCCAGAAATGTTATACCAATTTATATTTCCATTAGAAATTTTAGGAACACCTGAGACCAAGAGGGCTTTTAGGTTTTGTTTTGTTTTGTTTTGTTTTCAGTCTTGTATGAAAGAATAAAACATCTTACAAGTCAAAGTGTGTATTTTTTTCTGAGCAAACTTCCTTCCAACTAAATATTTTTAATATCACCCTCTGTTTATTTCTTTGCATGATGTATGGACTGCACTACAATAAGACAATGTTTTCTAGAAGAGTAATCTTGACCCTATAATGAGCTATGAAAGCTATGATGTTTGCCATTATCGTGTGTCTCCTGCTCCCCTGCATGGCTTACAGAACCTTATTTTACCTTCAGAGAATAATGCCTCTCCCATCTCTGTGGTCCCAGTGGGCTTTCATTCAAACTAGGATACCACTCCCTAGACACAAAAGGTGGAGAACTGCACCCAATATGATCACATGATACTGCTCCAGCCAATCTGTATTTCCTAAGCTAACAGGGACTCCAGTCCCATGATGGCCACATGGAGAGAGCCTGGTAGAGAATGAAGTCATGCAGAGACAAGCAGAACAGCAAGAAAGATCCCTAATGATAATCCCTGATTTCTAGGATGCAGCTATGCCTGAAGTTGGTTTTATTCCTAGAATTCTTAGTTTCATGAGACAGTAATTATTATTTAGCTCAAATTGACTCTAAAATTTTTTTGACACTTTCAAGCAAGAATAATCTATTTGAATATACAACTCCAAACTACTCCATATAGTTAAAGGATGTATAAAATCTCAGGCCAAGTCAGGACCACATTAAGTAAAAATATGGTTCAGGGAGTTGGAAGAATATATCAGTTTGAACAGAACTACCTATTTCGAGAATGGAAACAATTCTCAGGCTAAAAAAAATGAAATGTACTCATTTGGTCTTACCCAGTACATGCCTGCTTTTCTATAAATACAAACAAAAGAAGCTCTTCCTCATATTCCATACTGGAGAGGGAAGGATGTAAGTGGAAAACATGGTATCACTTCCAAGAATTACTAATTCAGTTTGACAAAATTTATATATGCATATTTAAGAGAAAAGTGATCAAAATAGCCTGCCCTTCTTAAGCGTGTTCAGAACTTTTTAGAATACAAATTACATATAAAAGTACATAGGCTCCACACTTGTTTGTATTTCTACTCCAGTTGATATTAGCATGCGTTCTCTGAAGGTATGTAGTATGTCAGATATCATGGAGTATTAGACCTAGCCCTGAACTGACAGGCCAGAGGTATGTGCGGTTATCATGGGACCTTGTGCTCATCATTCACCTCTCCGAGTCCCAGTTTATTTATAGATACAACAAGTGATTTCAACTTCCATAAGCTTTAGCACCAAGTCAGAGATTCATCATCAAAATGTAGTACCTCAGTGGTGCACCTGCATGGCTCAGATGGTTAAGCGTTTGCCTTTGGCTCATGTCACGGTCTCAGGGTCATAGAATCGAGCCCTGCATGGGGCTCCCTGCTCAATGGGGCATCTGCTTCTCCCTCTCTTTCTGCCTCTTCCTGTGCTTATGCTTTCCCTCTCTCTCTCAAATGAATACATTTTTTAAAATATCTTTTAAAGAAATGTAAAACCTCAGAATAAGGAATTAGAGCTGTTCTCAAGAACCACTTTTCGTCCACACTTAGCTCATGTCACCACCTTGGTGAATGCCCTGAGCTCCCTAGACAGACCTATAACATGTCAAAGTATTCGAGAGGTTTGAAAGTAAAGAATGAAAGAGGTAAAAGAAAGAAACACCTAACAGCGAGCTGGTGTAGCCATGTTAATAACCCTATCAAACAGGTGTACATAATTTAACAAATTTCGATAAAGTATACATCTTGGGCCCACCGTCCAGATCAAGACGAGGGTATGTCTGGTGCAGCCGCCCCCACCTGAAACCACTGCGTGTCAGGAAACAATAGTTTCCGTCCCTCCTGGAGCTGTGACAGTGACATTGTGGCAATTAACGTTCTTGCCATACTTCATATATCTACCACCATTGTTTTTCAACTTGATATAAAATAGAATCATAGTATACCATCCTTTGTAATTTGCTTCTCTAAGGTAACGTTGTATTTGAAATTTGCAACTTGTTTACTGTTCTTGCCGAGTAATAGTCCCTGTAGGCCAGTGATTGACAGATCATTATCTCTTGCCCTTTTCGCCCTAGCTCTGTGATCCCTGAGCTGCACCAGGCACAAATTTCTCCTTTGCCACCGGCACACTATTGAGCTTAGTGAGTAGAGAACCCTGGGGGGCACTGCAGGAAGAAGGGGCTTTTCTTCCTGGTTCCAGTGTTTTCTGAGTCTTGCTCCTGGGGCGTACAGCATCCAGCAGCCATAGGGACACCTGATGACACGTACCCTACAGTAAGTTTTGGTGGCACCTCAGGGAACAGCTGTTCAGGAAATTCCACAGCATCCCCTGCAGGCAGCTTCTTTGTGAGTTTTCACGGATACCTCTGGGGCTGGTTTCCTGTTTGCCCACCGTGCCTAGGCCCCTCAGCAAATTTCTCTGACATGAGTGGGCCACAGCGGTACCATCTCCCTGAGGTGTGGCCTCATTCTCTCATGTACGAGAACCCTCTTCTAAGTCCCTTTCTCCCTTGGGTGACTTCTCTCAGCTTGGGGCTGTCCCTATATTGGTTAGAGTTCTCTTTACCTCTCTGAGTAGTTTATACCCCACCACTAGGTAAGCTTTTCTATTAAATCTTTAAATTACTGCTATGGTTTTTTCCCCTGACTGACACACTTTATATATGCCAAATATTTGTTAATTATATTAATTCTTTCAAAGAATCAACTCTCGTTCCCATTGATTTTCACCATTGTTATGTTCCTGTTCTGTATCACTACTTTCCAATCTTTATTGAAATCTTCTTTTTTCTATTTTGTTTGGGTTTCTTTTGCTGTTTATTTTCTAAATTTTGTTGTAAATTTTGTTGTAAATTTTCTAAATTATTTTCTGAGATGGCTTGTTTTATTTATCTTAACCATTCTTTTTTTCTAATATAAGTGTGCTCTAAGTACTACTGTAGTTCCAGTATGCATGTTTCTATGTGTAAAAGTTTTACCTTTTAGTGCAAAATACGTTATTTCCATTTGTATTTCTTTTTAACTCATGGAAGGTTTATTCTTAAATATTCAGGAATTGTTTAGTTCTCTTTTTTATATTGACTATTAGCTTTTATTTGCCTTTTTAACAAAGAATAGTCCCTATATGATGTCAATTCTTTGAAATTGTTATGGCTCAGTAAATGGAAAATTTTTGCTTATGTATCTTGAGGCTATATGATTAGGCATATACAAATTATAAATTGGTAAATTTTTTTGAAGAATTTAATCCTCTCATCAGTATGAAGTGACCATCTTTATATCCCCTAATGTTTTTGTCTAAAATCTAATTTGTGTATTATCAATATAGCTACAAAAATTTTCTATTGGTATCTGCCTAGTATATAAATTCTCAGATTTTCAACATTTCCATACCCTTAGGTTTTAAGTATTTCTCTTTTAAAATGGCATCATTGGATTTTTTAAAAATTCATTCAGAAAATCTTTATCTTTTAACTTTCATTCTCTTTGCATTTATATCAATACTGATATATTGCGGTTTATATCTACCATGCATTTTCCTGCTTGATAAATGTTTCTTTTTTCCTCATTTGTATTGCTTACTTTTGTATGGCTAAAAATTTGTACCATTTGCTTTTCTTTCCTTTTAGGTTCTAGTGATTATCTTAGGAATCAGAATTTGCATACTTAGCACTACTAATCAAAACATTAGCCCTCCTTTCAGATAATTCAAAGGCCTGAGAATATTTTAGCTCCCCTTCAGTCTTCTTGACTGCTATTTTATAGTCTTCCACATATTTAATCACAATAAATTTTAACTCAGACATTATTCCAATTATTCTATACAATAAATGTTCATTTTCGTTTAAACACATATTTGACTTGTTCTCCCTTTTTTCACTTATGCATCCTACCCCCTCAATCTGGGATCACTTTTATTCTTCCTTAAGCATCTTTAGGCTATCCTATTGAGATACTGCTATTAGTAAGTTCTTTCAGATTTATTTTTTTAAGATATTTTATTTTTATCATTAAAAATATTTTTTAATGGGGGTCACTGGGTTGCTTAGGTTTGGTTGAGTGTCTGCCTTTGGCTCAGGTCATGATCCCAGGGTCCTGGAATCAAGTGTGACATCGGCTTCCTGCTCCATGAGAAGCCTGCATCTATCTGCTGCTCCCCGTGCTTGTGCACACTCTCCCTCTCTCTATTTCTATGTCAAATAAAAAAATAATTTTTTTTAAATATTTTCTATGGGTGTGAAATTTTAAGTGGGGACAGGTTTTCCCTAACAAATTAAAAATATGATTTTACTATGTAGGTTGGGTCATTTTTCTGATCAATTTTTCAGTTCACACATCCTATTTTCTTTGTACTGTCTGCTGCTAAATACTTCCATTGAGTTATCTTTGTTAATTTTAACTATTTATATAGAAATAGATACAGTAATACCATAAACTTAATGTTCACACAGCTTCAATATTACCAGCTCACTGCCAGTCTTCCTTCATTTATATCTTCCCTTGTTTATCTCATACCTGTAACATTTTGAAGCAATTCTTAGAGAATATTTCACTTCATTTGTGAGTACTTTAGTGTGTTTTTTCCTAAAAGAAAGAATGTTTCAAAAATAATTGCAATAATATTATCACAGATTAAACTTTGAAAGTCTTTACTATGATCATATACCCAGAGTTAAATTTCCAATTATCTTGTAAGTACCCTTTATTTTGGTACTTTTTTGTTGTTTTCTTTTAAATCATTGCAGTTACTGAGCTTATTTATAGGAAGTCTTTTAAATCCTTGTCTGTTAATTTCATCATCTCTGTCATTTCTAGGTATATTTCTGTTGACTGTTTTTTCTCCTAGTTATGGGCCTTTTATTTTCTTCCTGCTTCCTCACATGTCTAGTAACTTTTATTAGATCCAAGCCATCCTAAATCTTATTCTCCAATACTGGATTTTGTTGTATTCCTTTAGAATTATCTTTGTTTTGGTAAGGAGTTATGGTACTTGTGAACTAGCTTGATCTTTTCTAGGGTTTTGTAGAATCAAGTTACAGTAGCTTTACTCTAGCCTTTCTTTAGTCCAACTGTTAATGTTTGACCTTTTTACATCTCTAATTAGAGGCTAATATATTCTACAAGTTCTCTTCACTATAACTAGTGGAAACTCAAATGACTCAGAGTCTTTGTGGACTTCTAACACTATTCAGTTTACTATCCCCTCGTAATCATTCCTTTTTTTTTTTTTTAAGATTTTATTTATTTGAGAGAGTTCACAAGTAGGCAGAGAGGCAGGCAGAGAGGGAGGAGAGAGAGACCCAGCAGAGAGCCCGATGCGGGGTCTCGATCCCAGGACTCTGGGACCATGACCTGAGCTGAAGGCAGAGGCTTTAACCCACTGAGCCACCCAGGCACCCCGTAATTGTTCCTTTTATACCTTTTGTTTTTTGTATAATCTTTGGAGTTTCACCCTACATATGCACAGATGGGTATTAAGACAAAGTCTGTAGGAAATCTTTATGCAGATTTCTACAGCTCTTTCTCTGCATGGCTCCCTCCTTCATGATCCTTTCTACTTGCGAGTTCTCCATCTCAACTAAGTAAATTTGTTGAACTTCCATTTGGGTTTGCTAACTTTATATCAATTTGGAAATTGCTATCAGACATAGCTGTTGTGATTCTGGGGCTCACTACCTTTGTTTTTCTCTTGCAGAGCACATTCTGAATTATTGTTCTGAATTATTGTTCAATGTCTGAAAACAGTTGTTTCATGTATTTTTCCAGTTCTCTAGTAGTTTACAATGGTGAAGTTAGTCTTACAGAAGTTAAACTGTCATATTAGAAATTCTTTTCTTTGTTTTTTTTTAACATAATACTTAAAAGAAACAAACAAACAAAAACAACAACAAAAAACCTGAAATCGTAAAGGGTGAGAGGATTGTTCTCATCTTCCATCTCAGTCCTAGTCCAGTAAGAAACTGATTTAGGTATGCATGGTTGCTCTAAAGACCAGACTCTCCCTCATATGAGCAGCTCTAAGTCCAGGCTGCTTTTATTTCCAAGGACAACTAGGTCATTATACACAGCATGTCTCCTAGCACTTTTATTCTTTCAATGATTGCTCCAAACCTCACCAATGAAGTACTCATTTGAGATACCTTTGCATTTCTTTAACTTCTCCAGCCAGATTATTAAAAACACTTAAGAAATAACTAAAGACATCTCAATGAGGTAAGAATTCAAGAAAATTGTGTAGCCCTTCAGTACATCTAAAATTATTTAGCTGCAAAATCTCTGCTCTCTGTGCCCACTTTTTAATCATTGTGGTTTCTAGTCCCTGGGACAGGCTGAGAGCAGCTCATTCTGTGGATAGGTTATCAGCCCGCTAGCATCAGTTACGCACTAGGAGACAACATCGTATTGGTGACTAAAGAGTCTGTGTTGGAGTGTAAGAGTTAAAAGGTCAGAAAGGTAAACAGAATCAGGGCTATTGAGAGCTTTATAGGTCATTAAAAGGATTTTAAAAACCATATGCTGTCTAGGAGGCAGCCAAGATAGAGACTGTAAGATGGAAGAAATATGATCTGTAGATCAAGTCCTCGTAACAACGCTGGCAGCAGCAGCATTCAAAACCATCTGCAGCCAGTTTAGCAAACAATCTGGAATGCCACCAGGAACAAATTAAAATAGTCAATCCTGGAAGAAATGAAAGCCTAGCATGGATGAGTGAAACGTTGCTTGCTGGAGAATGCAGGGCCTGTAATCTTACAATATTCTAGAAACCATAAAAAGAATTTTTCCCTACCAAAGTAATATGGAGATTGAAAGTTAAATTGAGGACCATAAAAAGAAATATGCATGGCAGAACTGCCACTCCAAGGCATTGAACATGAATCCCAATCCCAATGGTCCTGCTAGCATAAGGACAGACCAGGAAGGGATGAGTTTAGTTTTGCTGCAATCTGTAAGGAATATTGCTCACCTGGCCAGCTCTAGAAGTGCAATCATATTGAGGATGGTCGTTGCTTTAGAGCCAGCAATTAGAATAATAACCCTTGATGATACCTGAAGTGGACTCTTGGATCAGAACTACATAATGATCACAACATGATTTGTTAACATTTATTGAGAATGAACTCATGTCATTCAATAAAATAAATACAATCACTAACATTTATTAAATGTTATTAATGCCAACACAATGGTGTGTGCTTTGTATGAAGTCTAAGGCAATTCTTTTTTTTTTTTAATTTTTTAGTTTTTTAAAAATTATCTATTTATTTATGAATTACTATGTTCAATTAGCCGGCATATAGTACTTCATTAGTTTTTGAGGTAATCTTCAATAATTCATTAGTTGTTTATTAACACTCACTGTTCATCACCATGTATTACCTCCTTAATTCCCATCACGTGGTTACCCAGTCCCCTTACCCCTCTTCCTTCTATAACCCTCAGTTTCATTCCCAGAATCCAGAGGTAATTCTAACACCATGAATTACTGTCATGTTTTATATTGTTCCATTTAAGCTGAGTGCCAAGATGTCCTATAACTCTTCTTCCTAACTCCTTAATGATGCTACCGAGAAAGAAATTTCATGCCCTGCTTATTGCCATCATTGGAGCAGGCAATTTTTAAGAATGAAAATGAGAATTCAAGCATTGCAGGTATATGTGTGAAAACTGGTGGGAGCAAATATTCCAAATGACCTAACAATTGGTCAAGCAGTGTTATCATCTCCATTTTACAGATAAGAAATCCATGGCACCATAAAATGTAGTTGCTTGCACTTTAGTATGTACAAGAGTCAGAATTTGAACTCTGCGCTCTGAAATGTTATCAAACAAATCTAACCACACAGTGGTTCCAGATTTAATCTCAAAATCTAGTCTCACATCACTCCAACAATGATGAAACCATGAGAAGAAACAGCTGAAAGACGTCATCCATCCTGGGCCTTGCCTAGGTCTCCTCCCGAGTTCATCAAATTCTGTAGTCACTGAATACCTCTTGACCCAACTCTATTCTCAGCCTCTCTTTCTCTTTTTCTGTCCTTCACTACTTACTGTTACCAGGATAAATGTAGAAACTGAGGTACAATCCAGAACTTTTAAAGACAAGGTCTTCCACAGGAAGATTAAAACATCTCCACTTCTGGGCGCCTGGGTGGCTCAGTGGGTTAAGCCGCTGCCTTCGGCTCAGGTCATGATCTCAGGGTCCTGGGATCGAGGCCCGCATCGGGCTCTCTGCTCAGCAGGGAGCCTGCTTCCCTCTCTCTCTCTCTGCCTGCCTCTCTGCCTACTTGTGATCTCTGTCTGTCAAGTAAATAAATAAAATCTTTAAAAAAAAAAAATCTCCACTTCTTTGTCCCATTGTTTTCTGCAATGTCAGAACCCCCCATATTCAAGTGGAAAAGTTGTCTGCTCCAGTTGCCTGCAAAGGGCCAAGTATAGCCTCTTTTCTAGGTAGTGTGACTAGGGCATTAAGCAGAGAAGTTACAGAATAAACTTGGCAGTAATAACTTTTGATTTGAGCTCGGCCTCCAAAAGTTATAGAAGTTATAGAAGTTATATGAAAGAAATTTCATGCTCTGCTTATTGCAGTCATTGGAGCAGGCAATTTTTAAGAATGAACAGGGGAATCCTAGCATTGCAGGTATATGTGTGAAAACTGGTGGTAGCAAATATCCCAAATGACATAACAATTGGTCAAGTAATGTTATCATCCCCATTTTACAGATAAGAAAGCCTTATCATTGTGTGATTTTTCAAAGCTTATTCCCCTTTATTGCAGGAAATAGTTACGAGTGTTGACCTGCAGTACCATCCTGCTATTTAAGATTTCATACTCACTCTGTTGGTTTTACTTGCAGGCCCCAAAAGAATATCAACTGCAAATTATTTGAGATTTGGAAGTGGGCTTAAACATCTTCAGAAATAACACCCACCCAAGCATGAAGAGGCAGAAATACATATTGCGAAATGGTAATATTTGGTTAAACCACACAACAACCATGAAAATTTAGTTGAATGTTTTAAGGTTTTTATTTGTTTTATCATGATTCTCAAAAGGGGAACAGTAACAGAAATAACCCATTTGCAAGGAAGCCAAATCTAATATGTAAATTTTGAGAATGATTCAAAAGTCAGTTCAGCATTACATATGATTTTGATATTTTAAGTAGGTGCTTTATAATTTTGCTCTAAAATATAATATAAAAGATTATTTTAATTTTGAAGAGTGCTATTAGAACTGCATTTGGAGCCAAATTTATGAACATGGAAAGACATTTTGATTTCTCAAAAATGTAGAGTACCAAATTTACATATAGAGACATCCTTAGTGACATTGATAGCAATTGATTTGGGGAATAAAATTTATAAGAGTTATGAAGTTATTTTTGTCTTTATTGTCTCTGTACATATGAGACATATTAAGGATTAGAATTAAGTGTTTTAATAGCTGATTCAATAGAATGCCTTTGATGATTATTCCATTAAAACTAAATACCAACTGTTGGTTCCATAATTTATCAGAATTTCATAGCAAAGAAAGAAACTCAGACATGAAACTGAAAGATACTGAAGAAAAAAAGTAGATGTCATTTAGTCAAGGCTTAAAACTTGTTAAGCACAGGGACGCCTGGGTGGCTCAGTTGGTTAAGCAGCTGCCTTCGGCTCAGGTCATGATCCCAGCATCCTGGGATCAAGTCCCATATCGGGCTCCTTGCTCGGCAGGGAGCCTGCTTCTCCCTCTGCCTCTGCCTGCCATTCTGTCTTCCTGTGCTTGCTCTCTCCCTCTCATGATAAATAAATAAAATCTTTAAAAAAAAAAAAAAACTTGTTAAGCACATACTAAATTCTTTATATTCAATGTCCATTCAATCAATCCTGTTCTATAAAAAATGTTTTAGAGAAAAGAACTCCAACTGTAGAAGCCAATGGGCAACAAAAAGTTATCATTTAAAAGTATAAAAATAGGGGCTCCTAGGTGGCTCAGTGGGATAAAGCCTCTGCCTTCAGCTCAAGTCATAATCCCAGGATCCCAGGATCGAGCCCCACATTGGGCTCTCTGCTCAACAGCCAACCTGCTTCCCCCCTCTCTCTCTGCCTGCCTCTCTGCCTACTTGTGATCTCTTTCTGTCAAATAAATAAATAAAATTAAAAAAAATAGATGCTCCTGGGTAGCACAGTCATTAAGCATCTGCCTTCAGCTCAGGTCATGATCCCAGGATCCAGGGATCAAGCCCCACATTGGGCTCCCTGCTTGGTGCGGAGCCTGCCTCTCCCTCTCTCACTCCCCCTGCTTGTGCTCACTCTCTCGCTGTGTCTCTGTCAAATAAATAAAATCTTTAAAAAATAAAAATAAAAAAACAAAAGTATAAAATAGATGAGTACTATAAATGTCTAAGTCAATGTTTCATGATCAAGGATTTTGGCATATTCTGTAGATGGCATTGTTATCCTGATGCAATATCTAAATATTTATTTTAGTATTTTTTTGAAGAACTGTCTTCACACTCTTCAAAGATGGAGATTCCATTATAAAAGCACGTTTGTGTATATACACATACAGACACATACAAATAAACATATACTACACTCTGATAATAACTGACATTAATCATGCAGAAATTTGGGCAAATTTGGGGAAAAAAATGTCCTTTTCCATGATCCAATGAATCCACTCCTGGTTACAGACTCAAAAGAAACAAAAACACAGACCCAATGAAACTTGTGCATACATGTTCATATCAGTATTAATCATAGTAGGAAAAAATGGAAAGAACCCAAGTGTCTATCAACTGATGAATAGATAAACAAAATTTAGCATGCTTGTGCAACAGAATGTTATTCAACAATAAAAAATGATGAAGTATTGATATATGCTACAGCATAAATGATCCTTGAAAACATCAAGATAAGTGAAAGAAGCCAGTCACAAAGGACATGCTGTGTATTTTCATTTATATGAAATGTAGAAATCCATGGAGACACAAGTAGCTTAGTGAGTCTAGAAACTAGGAAATAGGGAGTGACCACTAAGGAGTAATGAGGTGATCAAATGTTCTAATCTTAGATAGTGGTCATTGTTGCATATCTCTGTAAATATACTAAAAACCTCTGAAGTGAATATTATTAAAAAAATTTATGGTAAAAGAATTCTATCTCAGTAAAGTTATAAAAATATATAACAGTGACCACATTTAGAATAATATAAATTTGTAAATTTATGAAAACAACATACATCAAGAGGAAAATATTGGGTAGAGGTGTGTGACAAATAAAATTAGACAAATCCGATGCAATTCCAGTCTAGAGGTTATTAACTTTTAAGGGTAGCTAACTAATTACCAAAGAAGAGAATATGTGATGATATTAGTTTTCATAGGCAAATGATTACAAATCTAGCTTGATATTTGAAGGTCACTTCAGGAAGAATTTTTAAATATTATGCATTATCATTAGTAAACATGACCAGTATGAAGTGGTAAATAAAAGGAAATCAACTCAAACCAAAAATTAAGCTAATATATATTCTACCTTTTATGAGAAGATGTCATTATCTTGACTCTCACATTTAAGACTATTTAAAATAGGTCCATGTAGTGCTTGCTTCGGCAGCACATATACTAAAATAGGTCCATGTAGTATTATGTGTGACCCTTTAGGATATGTTACATAAGAAGAAGACTGATATTCATCTGGACCACTGATATGACAATACCAGTTGTTAAAATGAAATAGTCCATACTGGCTGGTAAACAGCCTCTGCCTCTAGTTTATTAGTGCCTCCCTGCCTTCCAGTTGACCTAAACTCTACCCTAGGCCCCACCCTCAGACCTTTAAATAAAAAGCAGCTATAGGGTTGAAAAAGTGGCATGGTTCATGCCAAGTTCCCAAGCAACCTTCCTCCTAAGACCATTGGATACAGAAACCACATGATGTAAACCTCAAGGATTTAAATTTATTGAAAAGTAGATAAATGTGTGAGGGAAAATCTTGGAAGGAAATTTCCTCAACATTTTAAAGGCCATATATGAAAAACCCACAGCTAACATCATACTCAACAATGAGACTAAAAGCTTTTCCTTTAAAAACAGAATGCCCACATTTGCCACTTCTACTTAACATAGTCTTAGAAGTCCTAGCCAGAGCAAATAGGTTAAAAAAGTAAAATGAACCCAAATTGGAAGAAAAAGGTAAAATCATCTCCATTTATAGATGGTATTACCTTATTTACAGAAACTCCACAGATTTCACCAAAAAAGTATTAGAAATAATAAAGGAATTCAGCATTTATTTATAAACATACAAAAATCAAAATCAGTACACAAAAATCAGTTGTGTTTCTATACAGTAACATTAAACAATCTGAAAAGAAAATTAAGAAAACAATTGCATTTACAGCAACATCAAAAAGAATAAAATGTTTGGAAATTAACAAAGAGACAGAAGACTTTTACACTAAAAACAGTAAAGCATTTCTGAAGGAAATTAAGGAATACAGAAAAAGAAAAGATATCCTGTGTTTATGGATTGGAAGACTTAATATTGTTAAGATGTCAATACTACCCAATGTTATCTACAAAATTCAATGTAACCCTTATCAAAATCCCAATTACTTTTTTTTTTGCAGAACTTGAAAAATTCATTCTAAAATTTATATTGAATATTATAGGACACTTACTAGCCAAAACAACCTTGAAAAAAAGCAAAGCTGGAGGCTTCACACTCCTGATTTTAAAAATTACTACAAATCTAAAGTAATCAAAAGACTGGTACTGGCATAGAAACAGACATATGGACCGATGGAATAGAATAGAGATCCCAGAAATAAACCCTCACTCATGGTTAAAAGATTTTCAATGAGAGTGCCAAACCCCTCAAATGGGGAAAGGACCAGTCTGAAACAAATGGTATTGAGAAAGCTGGATAGCCACATGCAAAAGAATAAAATTGGACCATATACAAATATTAACTCAAAATGGGTCAAAAACCAAAAAGTAAGGCCTGAAATTATAAAACTCTTCAAAGAAAACATAAGGGAAAATCTTTATGACTTTGGATTTGGTGATGATGTATTAGTAATGAAACCAAAAGCATAAGTAACAATGAAAAATAAATTAGACTACATCAAAGTTAAATTTTTTTGTACAACGAAAGACATTATAAACAGAGTAAAAGTACAACCCACATAATAGAAGCAAGTTTTGCAAACCATGTATCTGATAAAGCATTGATATCCATAATGTATAGACAACTCCTATAACTCAACAATAAGAAAGCAACCCAATTGAAAAAAACTGGGCAAAGGACTTGAATAAACGTTTCTCCAAAGAAGATATACAAATCCTCACCCAGTGTATGAAAAGATGCTCAATATAACTAATAATTAAGAAAATGTAAATAAAAACCACAATGAGATACTACTTTATACACACTGGGATAGATATTATGAAAAAAAAAATAAGAAAACAACAAAGTGGTGAGGATATGGAGAAATTTGATTCCTTGTGCATTATTGATGGGAATGTAAAATGGTACAGCCACTGTAGAAAACAGTATGATGGCTTCTCAAAAAAATTAAAATATAATTACTGTATGATCCAGCAATTCTACCTCTGAATATGTATGCAAAAGAACTGAAAGCAGGAAGTTGAACAGATATGTGTTCATTATTCATAGCAGTATTATTCATAGCAGTATTCATAGCAGTATTATTCACAATTGCCAAAAGCAACCTAGTACCTATTGAAGAATGAATGGTTAAACATAATGTGATATATATAATTATATCATATATAGATATATATATTGATATATTGATATATATTGATATATAGATATATATTGATATATAGATATATATTGATATTGATATAGATTGATATATTGATATAGATTGATATATATATGCATACACACACACACAATGTATTTTATTATCCAGTCCTAAAACGGAGGAATCTGATACATGCTACAACATAGATGGGCCTTAAAGATATTATGTTAAGTGAAATAAGCCAGTAATAAAAAGATAAATATTTTATGATTCCACTTATATGAGTTACCTGGAATAGTCAAATCCACAAAGACAGAAAGAAGAATGATGTTTTCTAGGAGGTGAGGGGACAGAGAACATGCAGTTAGTGTCTTATAGTACAGAATTTCAGTTGGAGAAGATGAAAAAGTTCTGGAGATGGATGGTAGTAGGGTGGGGATGGTTCTTTAAGTGATGGTTATACAACAATGTGGATATATTCAAAGCCATAAAACTGTACACTTAGAAATAGCTGAAATAGTAATATTTACATTATGTAATAAAAGTTTATTTTTATGTTTATTGTGGTAGTAAGCATGGAATTCACTAAGTCAAAGATGGTGCCACTAGAAAAATAGAGCTCAAGAAGCTCAAGAAGCTTCTCCTTGTAAGTCCAGAACTCGGTACTTAGGGAAACCAAGAAGAGTTGAAGCTGTAGGCAACACTCTGAAGTTGATATCCCATAAGACCCCATGCGGTAGTTTGCAAAGGCTACCATAATAGAATACTATAGACTTGGTGACT
Source organism: Mustela nivalis (assembly GCF_964662115.1). Taxonomy (NCBI): domain Eukaryota; kingdom Metazoa; phylum Chordata; class Mammalia; order Carnivora; family Mustelidae; genus Mustela; species Mustela nivalis. The sequence goes on from NC_139021.1 coordinate 43,449,728, forward strand.
TAAACAAGAGAAATTTATTTTCTCACAGTTCTGGAGGCTGAAAGTCCAAGATCAAGTTGTCAGCAGGGTTGGTTTCTGGTGAGACCTCTCTTCCATGTTTGCAGATGGTTGCCTTCTCACTCCTGGTTGCACTCCTGGTATCTTTTTTCCTTCTTTTATGAATGCAGTTCTATTGGATTAATTATTTATTAATTGTTCCTTAAAGGACCTATCTCCAAACACAGTCATATTGGGGGTTAGGGCTTCAAAATATAAATTTAGGAGGACACAGTTCAGTAGATAACATCCCTACGTACTCTCACATGGCATCATCATCATAGACAAACTGCTGACCAAGTTCTATCTAACAATTATTATGCTAGTGAGCATACAAAATTATTTGCTATTTGATAATAAAGTAACCATGATTATGTTGCCAACTGCATAGAAATTTTCAAGATAGTAAATTAGTTGAAAATGCAGTGTCTAGTTATTCTCCAGGGGAAAATTCAAGTTCAATTATTCAATAAAAAAGCTCAGAGCATTGCACCTTTGCATAGTACCACATCCATCAGACCAGATAACTGCATCTTCATCCATCATTTGATACAGTCAAAATAAAATTGTTATAACAGAACATCAATGTAGACGGCTTTGAAACTAAATACTTCATTTCAATAAACGTCTTGGCCGCTCCTATGATTCCATCTTACAGCGCGTTCACATTATCTGTGGCCCACAACCCACTCCTCTCAAATTCTCTGTTAATTAAAGTTTAAGAACATTTGATTAGATAGACAAAACAGAAGCTTCTACAAACCCAGAGGCTGTATACTAAAAGCATATTTTCTGTCTTGGCCAGTTTTTTAGTGTCCAGCTTTCAAAAAGTGGTAGGTTGCTATCTTGCTGATCATGAATCCACACTACATTCTCTGACCCATCTTACCCAAATTAACTTGAGGTCCAAAAACACTAATTCACTCTTGTCACTTATGACCTATCCAGTTTTTTGTTTGTTTGTTTGTTTGTTTGTTTGTTTTTAATATTTTATTTATTTATTTGACAAACAGATCACAAGCAGGCAGAGAGGGAGGCAGAGAGAGAGGAAGGGAAGCAGGCTCCCCGCCGAGCAGAGAGCCTGATGCAGGGCTCGATCCCAGGACCCTGAGATCATGACCCGAGTCAAAGGCAGAAGCTTAACCCACTGAGCCACCTAGGTGCCCCCCTATCCAGTTTTTCAGTGTACCGAAATGTTTAAAGATCCTAAAGCTATTCTCCATCACATCCATCATTATATTATTTTTAAAATCAGGATTTGCCAGTTGAGGGTAAACAATTATTTATATTAATAAAGCAATTTTTAAAAATTTACTTACAGGAAGAAGTAAAATATAGGAAATACTCCATTTCACAACTGACTTCTCACTACTGCAGCAAACTTAAACTATTTCTTTCTGGATAGTCTGGTTTTTTAGGGAAAACTTTCAAATGCTTTTTCTGTTGTTATCTTATTTTAAATCAGTTTATTTTGTAAACAAAACTAACATTACCACAATTAGGACATCATTACGTTATTAAATTTTAGAGTATTGATAACAGATGCTTGTTGATCACTCACTTCGTTCCTAAGAATTAACTGAGATTTTTGGAAAGCCCTATTATCATGGAGAAATACCCCATAATACATGCACATTACAATGTACATTACAATCACAAATTAAAGGCACTTGATAGATAATAATTATAATAACATAATAATTATTATAGTTATCTTTCTGTTCTGCAACTAAGATTCAAGTAAAACATTATTTTAACATAAATAGATACAGTTTCTGCCTTCAATAAGAAATCATTCAACATATAGTTATTGAGCAGACACTATGAACAAGTCTTAGCAATGACCTCTGAGAATAAATAGGTACATATACCAACAGCTTTGGAAATGGCTAACAAAAAAAAAATAAAAACAAGATTTATTTTTCTAATTACAGATCCTTTGGAACCCCCTCTGCCCTCATATAACTTAAAGCCAATTTGCATGACGCACACATAATATTTTGAGTGAGATTTACCTTCAGTATTCCATCACCATCACTAGTATAAAATTACTACCAGTACCTATTTCTTTATCATGTGGTTCTATCATTGCTGGAAAATATTAAAGACATGAAGAGATCTGGTCTCGGTTTCTTCTTGAGGGCTCTTAAATTTGACTCACTCTTCATCAACTCCTCCAGCACTTCCTGAAAGAGAAAAATAGAAGTGGTTGGCCAAAGGCAAGAATATCAAATGAAGAAGAAGTTGTGCTCACTCAACTCTTTTTAGCTCACTGACATTTCACATACATTAAAAAAATAAATAAATAAAGAGGAGAAAAGAAAAGGATAAGCGAGAAAGAGAAAAACCACCTCTTCTGAGCTACAGTAGCCCAGTAAAAAAATATAAGAACAGTCAGCTCTGTTATAGTTCTCTTTTGAGAATTTGTAGTTGGAGAAAAGGAAGATCAAAAAGGAAAAAGTCCTCCTTCAATATTATGTTTTGTAAAGAACTTCACAAAGACTTCCAGATTTCCTGCAGAAAAAAATCAGGGTTCATTGATTCAAGTGGTCATTTCTGCCTTTGGGATTAAAATCCAAGGAACCTAGATCTTTATTTTAGCTATAGACCTTAAAAGGTGGTGGTTGACTACAGATGAGAGAAGATATTGGTTTGATTCAGTGTTTTTCTGCAGTTCAATGGAAAAAGTTCTCTATTATAATTCCATTGAACTCAGCATTGTATTATATTACCGGGCCAAAAATATCTTCAGACATGCTTTAAAATGTAAGAATGTTGTTATTAGAGTTAAAATATACAGTTTACAAGTATTTAATCTCAATCTAGTTGACTAAAATTATACACATTTATCAATTTGGATATTAATTAATCTCAAGTACAATAAAATAGCATTAAATCACCAAAATTATTTTTTTTTATCTATTGCAGTGAACAGTACAACAGAATTTGAAAATAAAATACAGAGGCTGTCTGATGCAATTTCACTTAGACTAACTCGAGTTTTATTTTGAATATCAAGAAACTGACCGAAATTGGGATGCTACAGAGCTTTCTTCAGACAATTGCACATTGGTACGCTTATATATCATGGTTAATATTTTAAAAAATGAAGAGGAAGCTTAACTCTAAGGCATTTATACATACCAAATTTTAAGCTGATAGTCACAAGCGTATTTATTCTGAAAATTTTGCCTCAGGGCTTGGCTGAGTCTCCACTGGATTGCGGCATGTTAATATCAACCTTCCTTCACAGTGCCCAGAAATCCAAGTCCTAAAGGAGATCTCCTTTCAGTTTTACTCTCATTCCCTTTGTTAAATTATATTTTTGAAAATACTATGAACTAACTTATTTATACACTTTATAAAATAGAAACAATAGCATTTGGTCCTTTCCTTGTTTGGATAGAGCATAAATACATGAAATGGTAAAATAGAGAGTTTCAGCAAATACTATCCCAAAATCAGTAAGAATTTTCTCTGAGCACAAAAGTGATCTTCAAAGCAGCATAGATCACAAAATCATCCACCATTTAACAAATATGAATTGAACACTTTCTCTATTTCAGACATTGTGATTGATGACATACAAAATGAAGCATTGGTGGTATAGTGGTGACCAAGGCTACCTTCCAAAATGAATAAAGCAGGATCCCTTCCCTAAAAATGTCACCATCTAATAAGGGAAGTACATAAATAAATACAGGAAGGTAAATTCTATCTTTCTTTCCACAGGGAGTTAAGGACTCACATTCTACCCATTCTACCAACAGAAAAGAAAGCCAGATCCAGAATAAGAATTTCCATAGAAGGACTAACAAAATAGTCCTAGTTTGAGTCTTATAAAAGGGAACAAATATGAGAACTACAACAGGATAATAGAAAACATAATTACAAAGGTAAGCCATGATCAGATCTTTAAGAATCTTTTATGTTGCACAAATTTGGGTTCCATCCTATAGGTTAAAAGGAACAAGTGAAGGATTTTAAACAGGGGAGTAATAGGATCAGATTTCCATACTTATAACATGGAAGTTAATTAGGTAAGGAGAGAGAGGGTTGGGTTGATGGGAGATGGTTGCAACGATTTATTTGTGAGATGATAATGGTTTGAACTGAGAAATAGCAGTGGTAATGTAGAATAAATAGAACACATAGAAATTAGTATTTACTAATCATAGCTATCTAAGAGGGAAAGCTATATAGAATGACTAAAAGATTTTTTCTTTGGATCCTAGGTAAATAATGGTACCCATAATCAGAATGAGAACTATACAAAGAGGAGAGATATGAATTCATTTTGAACAAGTTGAGGGTCAGGGGAAATATCAAGTTGATGTCCATGGGGCATCTTGGATGTCTAAGTGTATAGCTCAGAAGACAAGTCAGCTAAGTTAGGGAATATTCACTTAGAAGCCATGGAGAGGGATGAGGATGCTACCTCATCCCTCATCCCCCAGAATGTAAGTTGAGAAAAGAAGAGAACAAGCTACATACCTTTTTATCTTAAAAGATGAGTGTAATGAGCCCAGTTGACTATACTGAAATTTATTTTCCAAAATTCATTTCTCTTGTATATTTTCAATTGTGGTGGACTGGAGATTCTTCTGCTGGAGCTGGGTGGCAGAAAGGAGATGGTAGTTATTTTGTTTTTGTGGCCAAATGTGTGATCTATCATGAACATATTCTATGTGTTCTTGAGAAGAATGTTCTGCTCTTGTTAGGTGGAATGCATTGTGTATGTCAATTAGGACCAATTTGTCTATAGTGTTTTTCAAGTCCTCTGTTTCCTTATTGATCTGTCTGACAGAGCTACCCATTATTAAAAGTAGAGCATTGAAGTCTCCTACTGTTATTTGTTTCTGTCTATATATCCTCTCTTCAATTCTGTCAATATTTGCTTCATTCATTTGAGTGCTCTGTTGCAAGGTACAAATATATTTATATGTGTTATTTCTTCCTTGTGAGTTGATTATATACAATTATATAAGGTCCTTCTTTATCTCTTATAACAACCTTTGATTGATTTTGTCCAATATAAGTATATCTACTCCTACTCTGTTTCAGTTACTATTTACATGAAATATCTTTTTCTGTTCTTTCACTCTTGGCCTGTGAATGTCAGTATATCTAAAGTGGGTCTCTTAGACTGCATGTGGTGGCAAATTTTTTTCATTCATTCACCTATTCTGTGTCTTTTGTCTGCAGAGTTTAAACCATTTATATCTGAAGTAGTTAGTATCAGGAAAGGACCTTATATTGCTATTCTGTTCTTTGGCTTCTGTATCTCCTATAATTATTTTGTCCTTTTCCTCTCTCTTGTTGCTTCCTTTTGTGTTTTATTGGGTTTTTTTGTAATGACATATTTTGATTTCTTTTTCATTTTCTTTTGCACAACTTCTATAGGTGTTTCCTTGGTGGCTACCATGAAGATTATGCAAAATGTCTTCTAGTTATAACAATCTATTTTAAAATGATAACAACTTAACTTTAAACTAATAACTTAAACCTCTACTCCTTTACATCCCCCTTAACCATTGTATATTATCGATGTTACAAATTATAGACATTTGGGGCCCCTGGGGTGGCTCAGTGGGTTAAAGCCTCTGCTTTCAGCTCAGGTCATGATCCCAGGGTCCTGGGATCGAGCCCCACTTCGGGCTCTCTCCTCAGCAGGGAGCCTGCTTCCTCCTCTCTCTCTGCTTCTCTGCCTATTTGTGATCTCTGTCTGTCAAGTAAATAAATAAAACCTTTAAAAAAATTATAGCCATTTAATGTTTTGTATCTATTAACATAGTTTTATAGTTACATATTTGTGTATCTATCCTTTAAATTCTAAATCTAAATTGAAAATGATTATGCAGCACCATTCCAGTGTCATAGGATTCTGTATTTATCTATATATTTACCTTTACTAGAGAGCTTTATATTTTTATGTACTTTCATGTTGCTGCCTAATATTCTTCCATTTCAACCTCAAGGAATTCCTTTAGCAATTCTTGTAAGGGATGTCTAGTGGGATGATGAACTCACTCAGCTGTTTGTTTGTTTGTTTAATCTGAGAAGTTCTTTAATTCTCCTTTATTTTTTGAAGGCGAGTTTTGCTCAATGGAGCATTCTTGGTTGGCTGGTTTGTTGTTATTGCTGGTTTTGGTTTTTTTTTCTTTTATCACTTTGAATATATCATCCCACTCCCTTCTGGCTTGAAATGTTTCTGCTGAGAAGTGTTCTGAGAATCTTATGGGAGCTCCCTTTTATGTGAGGAATCACTTTTCTTTTGCAGCTCTCAAGATTCTTTGTTTGTTTGTTTGTTTTATTATAATATGTCTCATGCATTTGTCCTCCTGACTCAAATTACCCATGAATACACTGAAAAATAGAATTCCTGGACTTACAAACCCAAGAGCCATACCTCCATTCCTCATCAGTTTACTTTCCTGTGAGGCCCTTTTCAAACAGCAACCTGTGAGCTGCTTGAGTGTCTTCCGTCCTTTTAGCTGAATTCTTTACTTCTCAGTCAATGTTTGTTAAATAAGTGAATGAAGGAATGGCCAGAGAGCATCTTTAAATGACTGTTCTGTAGTCCAGTTCAACCATATGGATTAAATTTGTAGGATCTTGAGCTTCTTTGAAAAAAGAGTCATTTGAAACCAAGGGAGTGTAATGAAGCAGGGCATAAATAATATTGTCCCAGAAACATTTTTCTAACATCTTGCTTTCTTTATGAAGACTTCTCACAAAAATTTTTCAAGCATTAACAATACTGTTGCTCTGCTACACTGTTCTCAGAAAGGCACTGAACCAGAAGATGGTTTTAGTGCTTATATGGCATGATGGTACCCTCTCTAAGTTCTATGGACTCCTCTACTGAAGCATCATGGACTTAACAGATTGGCCCCATCTAGGTATAGATATCCTCCTAAGCTTTCTTTTTGAAGGAGGTCGATTTCTAAAAAATAAAATGAAATGAAATAAAATAAAATAAAATATTCTATTCATTTTCATCATATACAAATAATACGGTTTGCCAAGTACTTGTTCAAAATATGTCTTCCAAAATATCCTAGCTCTACAGTTCATTTCAGAGTAGTATCAGATTATATCTTTGAGAAGATAAAGTGATCCACCTAGTAATTTTCCTTAAGTATCATGACCATAGAGAAGAAAATCTATTATTTAAGTTTTAAAAATAGCAACAGAAAACAGTGGTTTCTTGGTGATACAATCTACTTAATATCCTCGATCTTCAATACAAAACCAGTATTGACCAGGATTATGTATAAATTTTCTATTTAGAAATAAGTCTAGTGCACATGTTTCAAAAATCTCAATTTGTGTTAAATGAAATAAATATACATATCAGGCTATGTAAACTTCTCTGGTTTAGTTAGTGTATGCAAAGTAAGTTTATGCAGCTGAATTAATCACAACTCAAGCTAATTCTTTCTGCATCCCTATTAATCAAGTTAGGGTTTCTGTTCTATGAATGTAAACACAGAAAGGTCAACAATTTTTCAAGGGCATGTTCCAGGGCATGGGAATTAAATGAAAAGTCATCTTTCATTCCCTTGCTGGACTAAAAACAGCCTCCAACCTCAAAACTGAATTTTAGATAATATGGAATGTGCTGTATTCACAGAACATATAAGTTTCTGAGCAACAATGAAGATAATTTATTAGAGGATTGTCAGCCAAGTCTGCAATGATTCTTTGATTAGTGAAAAGTGGTTTTGCATGTTATGCCCTGGGATATTTCTTTAAATTTTTTTTTCCTCCAAGAGGATTTTGTGGATTGTACTACTGCTCCACATGCTGATATTTTAGTATAAGATTTGCTACATGATGTGCCAAAGGTTATGAACAATAAACCAGATAGCTTAAATTAATTTAGAAAGTTTGTGTTTTTCTCTAAGGAAGAAAATATTATTTTAGAAGCCTTCATAAAGAACGGCAATAGGGAAATTGTCTAAAGCAGAGCTCTTTTTAACTCTTAAAGTTTTAGAATGTGATCATTTTGAAAAAAGTATAGTTTTAGAATGTGACCATTCATTCTAAAAAAAATATAAGATGGGGTGATTTTTGCATTTTAAACCTGCTACATAAAACTTTATATACCACAAACCCATCTTGTTCTCTTAGATACATCAAATAATAGCTATTGATTCTTCATTGTGGGAAATACAAGGCTTCATCAGATAAGCCAAAAGAATTTCAAGTGAAAACACTCCTCAGCTCCAAATGTGTGCATTAGACAACCTATTTCTTTGAATCAAATAAATATGGCAACTAAGAAATATTGTCTGCCTTTTGAGTCAGGTTGCAATTCCCCTCTAATTTCTACAAAATTATGGTTTTGTCCAATTTTCTGATACTCTAGTTATTTAATAGATCCCTGAATGGATAACCTGCAGTTAAAGTTACCCAGGGCATTTGAAAACCAATGTAATAGGAGTGCATGGGTGGCTCAGTTCGTTAAGCATCCAACTGTAGGTTAAGGCTCAGGTCATGATCTCAGGGTCATGAGATAGAACCCCACATCGGGCTCCATGCTCAGCATGGAGTCTGCTTAAGATTCCTTCTGTTTCTCTCCCTTTGCCCCGCCCTTTGCTCACATGCACACTCTAAATAAATAAATAAAATCATAAAAAAATAGTAATGCTTGAAAATTAATATATTCTTTTGTTCATTAATTTATTTATTCAACCATTGGACAAATGTGTGTTGGACCCTTCATCAAGCTAATCATCATACTAGATATTTGAGTTATGGCTGTGGATGTAGAGAACAAATGAGGCATTACCCTATTTTCTATAAGTCTATAAATTAGCAGGTTTACTAGTGAACTTATTTTTTTTCCAAAGACCTTTGGAATGCTCTTCTGTGGAAGATCTCAGTTCTATCTGACCCAAGTGGTTCCCTCAGTTTTGCCAAACATGTGCTTCTCTGGAATTCTCAACACTGGTAAATACAGTCCAATAAGGACAATTGCTGCTGTGCACTAAAAATAAGCTGCCTTATCACTATTGATCTATTTCTCACCCCATTTCCCTTCCTGATCCAAAATAGTTCCCACAACAGAACCAAAGGACAGTACCCTTATCTAAACAAATCTGGAGAGCCCTGTGTCTTTATTGTGCTCAATTATCCCATGAAGCCAACCGTCTGTCCAGTGAAACTTAGATCCCTTTCCTTCCCCAGCTCCTAAAAGACACTTGCTAGCTGAGCCTCTACCAGCAGCAGTACCAGCAAGGAACTACTGTCATTTTGGGATAGAACTGCTACTGTTGAGATAGATATCACAACTTCTGTCTTAGAGGGACTTACAGCTTAATTCCAGACTTCAACGTCACTATGACTGCCCCTGTTTTAGGACTTTCTCACATATCTATGTCTAGAGCTTCCTGATACCCTGATTGGCACTCCCACTTCGGTCTCACAGCCCAACTGGTCACTGGAATATGGACACTTCATCCCAAGGTTCTGCTTTGGGACCTGATCTAATCTCAGACACTTTGACATCCAGATTGGCAATACAAAATAGATAGACCTATGTGCATTTGGCCAAAAGAGTTCCTTGCAGGCCTTGTGGTAAGGCATTGAGTAACTGGCTCACTTGTCACATGACCCATCAGCTTTTCTAGGCTGATGGCAGTTCATCTGTATCATCCTTTAACCTAAAACAAGTGTATTCAATGCCTAGCAGGAGACAGGCTCTGTGCTAGGAATTCTGCGTTCATTAGTAGTAATCTTCATTTTAAAATTTTTCAACAGGATACATACAGATAAGCGTTTTTCACCCAAGGACACAAAGTCAAACTTCAAACTGGCTCAGCTTTCTGGTTGTGGTTCTAATGCCTTGGTGGAACCAATGTGCTACCATGAAACCAGCCTATTTGCTCAGACATGTTTAACTTTCCTGGTTCTTGCCAGTTCCTTTCCCTAAGACTACAACCTGTTCTCTAGTACCCCCAAGACATTCTCAAAGATCCTGCTTTTATCTGGAAAGACTTAATTAATTCCTGATTCTGCAATTTACCTGGCTGAAAATATCACCATCAGCTGATGAGTGAGTTCAAACTGCTGCTGAGTCCACCCCCGCAACAGATCTAAGTCTTTGGATGATGATAATGTGAGTGATATTGATGAAAGTGGCTGGTTTTGAAACTATCAGACTCTATGCTAGGATCTTTACATTTATTAGGTCATTTATTCCTCATAAAAGTTCTAAATTATATCACTGTTATCTCTGGTTTATGAATGAGGCCCAGAAATGTTAATCCATTTGCCCAAGACCTATGACTAGAAACTGGATTCAAACTCAGTTTAGCTTTTGCCACAATCCATGTTCTGACCCTTAGGGATTATTGTGATACAGACTCCATGTAGGATTTAGGGTGGCAAACATCCTTATTCTCCTGACACTCTACTGATTTTAACTGAGACCTACATCTCGGGACACACCTCAATCTCAGAAAAGCCAGGCCTGTTGACAACCCTGGCCTGTGTTAGAAGACTTAACTCTGGCCCATTCTCTTTTCACAGTGGTACAACAGGGCCAGGCCTGCGGTAAGCCCAATGCAGCAGTGGACATTTGAGGGTAGAAGTTACTCCTACTGGGGGTAACTGAAGGAAGCTTAGAGATGTCTACACCTCTGGCTTTGAGAGTTACCAAATTTTCAGTAGTAATTTTCAGATTGCTGTCGCAAGGAACTCAGGGAGCACTGAGAAGAAATGTCCCTTCACTCATATATTTGTTCTTTGTACTATTGGTTTATATCTTCAGTAGTGAACAGAAGGGACAACAGTCTTCAGTTGAGTCCAAGTTGTCGCTCGTGACAGTCTTCAGATCTGAACCAGTCCTTAGTGAAATGACCTAACTTAACCTTCTCTTACTCCTTTCTCTGTCCCATCCAAGGCATAGGTTCTGGAATATATTATAATGGAAGCCATCTACAACTTCAGAACCTATAAGCTCTTTGGATTGCTCATGGCTAGATCCATGATCAGGTGGGCAACAGAGGACCATTTACCATGAAGCTATTAAAGCTTAACCCTCAGAGCCCTGCACTTGGAAGGGTCCTTTCCAAGTCCCCAAGAAAAGACTTCAGCAATGTGTTGACATGATGGAAGTTTTGGGTTCAACATTTACAAAACTAGGACATATTAACTTCAGCTGATGAAGAGTGGTTTCTCTTTCCATCTATGCCTTCATCACACTTCACCTGTAGCAGCTCACTTCCACATGGCTGTGACTATCTTTGGGGATCTGGCTACAGAGAAATTAAGCTGGGAATATTCCATATTAAATAAAATATGGAAGGATCTTTTGGAGGTTTCAAGAAAACAAATGGAAATTTCAGATAATTTGGCTTTATTTTATTTTCTGTTTTAAAATTTACTTATAAAATAAATTTTAAAACTCAGATAAAAATCAGTGGTGCAGAACAGAGAATCAAAAATATGTGCAAGGAAATTAAGAACAAGATCCTACAATGAAAACTGAGTTGCAGCACAACAAAAATTCACATAATATCAAAAGCAGTATTTTTTTTGTAAGAGAAGATAATTTCCAAATAAAAATAATAAGTAGGCACTTGGTTTGTTTGAGAATCCATCCAATTAATGAAAAGAAGTAAATCATAAGAAAACATTTTTTAAAAGTGTAAGTTACCTGCTGATATAACCAATATGAACACAGTGACAAAGATAATAAAGTACTCAGACATTCTGTAGATGGAAGTGGGTGATAGACTCATTGTGTCCCTACCTCACTCAGAAACTACTAAGTTCCTGTGGAAGGAAAGTGGAATTTCTTAAGAACATAATGGGTGGAGAAGAGAAAACCTATCATGGCTATGAAGACTATGAGGCCATGTATGTCATATCAATACCTTCAGATGGTTGTGAATTTATTGTAAAAAGACAACATGAACTAACATCCAGAACAATAAAAGCCATGTTGAATGGCCCATGTCAGTTTGCTGAGAATGAAGTTACTGAATTCAGTTTTAGAGACATCCCTTCACATGCACTATGGAAAGTTTGCATGTATTTTACCCATGAGGGTCACTAAACTAACAGCTCCATGGAGATTCCTGAATTCCCAACAGCACCTGAAGTGTCCCAGGAACTACGTGATGGCTGCCAACTTCCGAGACTGTTAAATAAGGTCAGTTATAATAAGCTGTTATCTTTTTTCAGTATTTAATACCTACAATTCAGTTAGTAATTTTTTCATATATAGCATGCTGCCTGTGTACAGTTGAACTTTAAAGTTCATGGTAAGGCAGATTATCTTCTGTACTTCTGTGTAGCAATCAAGTTGAAATTTGTCTGTTACATCATCAAATTAAGTCCATTTTTGTAAATTGAGAAATAAACAAATATTCCAATTGTTTAAAAAAAGTAATAAAACACTGAGAATATGATACTACAATAAGAACACCAATCACATAATAGTTAATCCCAATTGTCAATTTGAAGACCACTTAAAAGTCATCGTTGCACAAGAAAACTGGAAATGCCCTGAAATAGTACAGCTGACACATCAAAGAAATTTTGATTAGACATCTTCACAACTTTGACAACCATCCTAAATGTCCACATGACATTTCTAATATCAAATTGAAGTACTTTAAATACTATCAACACAAATATACCAACTTTAGTCAACCGTGCTGAAGGAAATCATGAATTTTCCTTTCTCTTTAAAACATGTTACATGACTGGACTGCTGTTGTATGAAAAGACAAAGAGTTCACAACAAGAAAAACAAAAAACAAGGGTTTTTAAAAATATTATGGAAGTAAATCCAGAAGTGAATTAATTAAAAATAATACTATTTTTCTGACTTTGAGGGTATCTATGGTATTTGTCAGTTTTGTCATATTTTCAAAATGTGATTTAATTTTTTTCCTCATTCTAAGTATCTTTTTTCACACCAATTTTGTGATCTTTCTCTGATTTAAAGAGAACAGTTCCAATAGTGTAGGCTTCAGATCCGTTGGAGCCTAGACCTCCCTTCTCCCCATTTGCAATGCCTGAGGGCAGAAGATTCAAGCAACCAGGCAGGCTGGGGCTATTTCTGTATGTGGAGTCAGAATCCATCTTATGTAACTGGAACTCCCACGTCTCTTTTTTTCAGGCACTAGCTTGAGAATTGCAAGTGCTCAAAACTTTCCAATTTTAAGACAGTGATTCTCCAAAGCCACAGTTTGGAAGTATCCTTATTTGTTCGCAGGAGTCCACCGCCACTGCTGTGCCCGCAGTCCATTTGAGAGTCTGTTTTTATTTCATAAAGTTTTGGCCTAAAATGCTACAGAGCCACAATAGATATTCAATCATGTATTAATTACTTGCATGCACTTAGAAAATTTGACAGCAAGTAACGTTTTTAAAATGTAATCAGATTGACTTAGTGGAATCAGCTGGTTTTGCTTTATTTATTGTAACTATGTTATTGTAGCAGTTCCAGCCAGGGGCATTAGAAATGAAAAAAAAAAAAAAAAAAGGTACAAAACCCTAAACATAAGATATCAAATATGCCCAACAGGACTACTCCTTCCCATCCACCTCAGGCCATCTGGTCCTTTGCTTGGCCTAGCTTCTACACATTTATCTACAGCGTCAAGGAGTCTGGCCAAATGAGGTACTATCGTATGAAAAAATGAAGCCAATTAAATATACCATGATTCAGTTTATTTAAAATAATTTCAACATTTTGGGGCTATCTAGTTATTTACCAGTATGAACAATCAAGTTTATCTGAAACATCTTATTTATTAGAAACAGCCCAGGTCTCATGATACTCAAACAAGACTCAAATTATGACATAAAAATCCTGATTTTAGGGGCGCCAGGGTGGCTCAGTGGGTTAATCCGCTGCCTTCGGCTCAGGTCATGATCTCAGGGTCAGGGTCCTGGGATCGAGTCCCACATCAGGCTCTCTGCTCAGCAGGGAGCCTGCTTCCCTCTCTCTCTCTCTCTGCCTGCCTCTGTCTACTGTGACCTCTCTCTGTCAAATAAATAAATAAAATCTTTAAAAAAGAAAAGAAAAGAAAAGCCCATGTTTAAAAAAAAAATCCTGATTTTATTCTAAGTGTATGACTTAAGATTTCAGAACAACAGTGCAATGAGTGAAAAGTGTAGAAGAGCCACACCTGGAGCTCGAAGGCTATACTTCTAAGAACAATGTTTTAGTACATACAATTTATATCAGGAAATAAAACTAATCCTAAAATACCTAGAGCAGCCATTGGTCTTCAGGTAGCTGAATTTAGATGCTGAATTTAGAGCTAAGCACACCTGGGTTCAAAAGTCATCCAGCAGAGGCAGGTTATTTCACGAGTTACGCCTAATTTCCCTGGTGTGCAAAAACAGCATAATAATCCAGACCTTATAAGGCTTTTGAGACAATAAATGAGACAAATGTGCATAATAGATGCCAGTAAATGAGAGTTATTTTTAACTCTGCTCTAACAAGTTGATAATAATTTCTCATAATAAGGGCAGTATCTGTACTACTTATTTAAAATACGTTCCATTGTTTATTATAGTTTGCCGATAAACAATTTTTAAATGATTAGAATCAAAACCATTTTTTGGAGGATCTTCCAAAATAGATTTGTCAGGGAAGAATCCCAACCTTATGGGAGAAGGGAGGCAAACAATCTGAGACGTTTCCTTAGATGCCAAATGTAGACAAGACAGTGTCTTACAGCACAGCACACAGCAGGAGCAGCAGCACAGAGATGCCAGACCCTCGGTCCCCAAGTCCCATGGGTGACACCATGTGACAAGATGGATGTCACACATGAAGTGGGTTGTACCATGGCTGAGGAACCCAGAGCCAAGGGACCAGCAATTCCTGAGCAAGCAGCCAACAACCTGTCCCCCGCAGGAGTGTTCACTTACTTGTGGGGCATAAGGACTAACACGGAGGACACTGGGAGATGGAGGGGAGAAGTGAGTTGAGGGAAATCAGAGGGGGAGACAAACCATGAGAGACTGCGGACTCTGAGAAACAAACTGAGGGTTTTGGAGGGGAGGGGTTGGGGGTTGGGGGAGCCTGGTGGTGGGTATTAAGGAGGGCACGTATTGCATGGAGTACTGGGTGTGGTGCATAAACAACGAATTTTGGAACACTGAAAAGAAATAAAATAATTTTAGTATATGTGCTGCCGAAGCGAGCACGAAAAGAAATAAAATAACAAAAAAAAAAAAAAAAAAAAAAGAGGGACGGGATAGCATTTACACGAAGGCCAGGCTGCGGTCATCTGTGCCTGCTTCGTGGCCCTAGTGGCTAACTATGAGGACTGCTTGGTCTCAGGGGACCGATACAACTTGCAGTTTATATGATGAACTACTTCCCCTTACAATGCTATTTTCAAGAAACCACAATATTCCTTTGAAATTAAACAGTAAGTGGACATGCTATTGTTTATATAATCTGATTCCGATTCCATGATCTTAACTGTCTTGAAACCCTTTCGCCTTTGTACAAATTAAAGTTGGTGAAATAATGAAAAACCTCCTTCCATCTCCACCTACCCAGAATTATCTGGCTGTTTAGCCTTTACAATGCAGTGTCTTGTCTCTTTTTTAAAAAAGATTATTTATTTATTTGCCACAGAGAGAAAGAGATCACAAGTAGGCAGAGAGGCAGACAGAGAGAGGGGGGGAAGCAGGCTCCCCGCCGAGCAGAGAGCCCGATGTGGGGCTTGATCCCAGGACCCTAGGATCATGACCTGAGCCGAAGGCAGAGGCTTTAACCCACTGAGCCACCCAGGCACCCAATGGTATCTTATTTCAAACCAGTATGGAATCATATAAAATGCTATTTGTAATACAAACTAACCATTTCACTTTGGCTATTGTGTTACTCTGTAACATGGACGCGGGTTTTTTCCAGATCCCATTTCTGCCTCCATCCTCTACTCAGCCAGAAGGGCATCATACTAGATGATACCAAAACACAAAAATCCAGTAACAGTCTACAAAACATCAACAGCCCCAAAACAAGCAGGTTGATTTTAGGTTTTCTCATTGTTCCTATCCATACGTTAATAAACTGTTGACAATCAGAAAACACATTTTTTTCCCTGCAAAGTTACTGTAAGACTCAGCCCTGCTTGTAACTTTTACCAAGCAAAAGATGGAAAGACGATGTAAGATTATGCTAAATATCATTTAACACCATAGATTTTCAAAAGATCAACCGCCTGATATGATGTTAAATATAGTTGAATGTGGTCCCACATCTCTGTGCCACTTTGCCAAGTTTCCGTCGGATGCAATTTGCAACAAGCAACATATTAAACCCCCATAAATAGTCATTATAATGTAAACACTGAACACTCCTTATTGTAGCAGTGAAAGCAGCCTCTCCAAAATATAAAAAAACAGAAAACAAATCCTTGAATTTCATCTCAGGGCAGAAGGTGGATTTGAATTTGAAGACATGCCAAATGGTAATTTTGGGCACAAATATTTCAGACAAAGCTGATCTATTATGAGTAATAACAGCATATGTTAGTTTCTAAGTCAGTTTGCATATGTCACAGGAAGCACACCCAATTAGCATGTGAGGCCATTTACACTTCAGCAAAGTTATTAACAGTAAATCATAACAAAGTAGGTATGATCAAATTATACATTCTATTTCAAAGATGCATAAGAATCTGACACAAAAAACAGCAAAATAGAGAAAGGTAGAATCTTTAATGTATTAAATCAGCGTACTAGCTTTTTTCATATTATTAGCAGTAGCAATAATAATCATTATTATTATTCTTTTCTTTTCACATAGCTAGTTGCTATGGCTCTTGACAGTTTCCTTTTAGCTGGCTAAGCCTTGGAGGATTAAAGAAGACATTTGGCCTTTATGGTTTTCTGTGTCTGAATGTGTATGTCCTGAGGAGAAAAAGAGCTGTGCAAGAAGCTATTAAGCACCAATGAGCGAGCACGGATGTGGAATGCCTGAGTTATGTTCACTGAAACAGATGTCGCGTCCCACAATTCCCCGAGCTGCCTCAGGCTTTTGCTGGTGTCAACCCTGTGGTAAATGGGTTTTCATAATGAATTTACTGTGAATTCTCACACACACACAAACCATTAGAATCACATTAAAGGGCTGACTAAATGCCACCAAGACTCGGAGCAGGACTGTCTTTTGTTCATTTGAAAGAAGCTCTGAAGAATCCAGAATCTCAAATCAATCATTCGTGATACTTTGGAGAGAGTAATAAACCTCTCTGTGGCTGAAGAGGGATGAACACATGTTTTGGGAGGAGGAGGTTCTTGAGCCCCACGCGGAGCGGGACTCCCATTTTTTTCTTCCCAGAAATGTCACCGGAATGGCTACTGCTCTCAATCCCAAAGGAGAGGCACTTGATCAAACCAGCCTGAGTTTTGAATGATTTTCTTTGGTCCCTTCTCTTTAAAAAAAAAAAAAAAAAAGTTTTAATTAATAGGCAAAACAAAAAACTTCGCAGTACATGATGCAAATATATTGAAATCTTCCAAAGGGGCTACCAACAATGTGTGGAATATCTAGAAGGTATGACAGCTGAACCATGGTGCTCAGAAGGTATGGATAAAAAGCCCCAGGTAGAGTCAGAGATTTACTCTTCCATCAGAGATTGATGGAAACAAAGACACATGAGAGCATAATCAAAAGGAGACACTTGAAGTGCATCTATCTTTCAGAAAATAACAACACTACTTGTACTGCTAAAGATAACAACCCAAGCAACAATGTATTCTATTGGTTGAGCACCTATTATGTCTCAAGGCAAGTATTTGAAGTTTTTAATACATTGTCTCATTTTCTCCTCATAAAAAAAGTCAAGAATAAAAAAAGCATTTGAAGATGGTTCCTTCCTGCCAGACTTTGTTCTGGGTGCCCCCCCCCATCACCCCAGTGGGTCCACTGTTGCTCTCTCCTCCTGCTGACATTTAGTGCCTGAGTTTTCTTTTAGAATCCTCTCAGGTATGCTTCCCTCACCCTAACCTTGCTTTAAGTTTGGGTGTCATCCTTTCCTCCATAATGTCCCACTTAAAAATTGTCTCCTCCAAGAAGCCTTCCTGGAATGCCTTAGCAGGAGTAGGTTCCCAGCTGACTCACTTAATCCCTCCTTAAACTTCTTCCTTCCTGGCTGTTATTTTCTACATTGGCAGTGGTGACTGTGCCTTGTTTAGCTCTTCAGGGCATTCTTTCAATTTACAAGTATTTATTTGCCTGCTGACTAGCCTTATTTTTGTCTCTTCCTTCCTGGGGTAAAGCACCACAAAGTCAAGTTCCAGGTCCTTTTTATTCACTGATCTGTCTACACCTAGCACATAAACAAGAATTTGGCATATGACTCGTACTCAATAAACATTCATTAGATGAAAAAAAAAAAAATGTGCTAAATGCCTTGAATTAATTCTTTCACTTAATGACTGATCCCCCTGGGAGCTTACTGAGGACAATGCACCTCTCATTTACAGACAGTGAGGCCCAAAACCAGTTTTGTAGGACTTCAGGCCATGATTTTAACCATTGTATGCCCATCTGACAGGTCTCACAGACTTGTAGCATCAGTGTGATATAGACCTTTAGAATTGGGGTGTGTGTGTGTCTGTGTGTATGTGTGTGTTTTAAGTCTCTTTCACCATCACAATCTTGGGCCAATACACAATCCTTTCCAAGTAGCTTGAGTGCCACTGCTCCTAACATCCTTTGGCTACACTCACCTCTTCAGCAACTGGTCATCAAGCAGATCAAGCAAGGAAAAGGTAAAACCTTTCCATAATAACCATAGCTCTAGCTGTGCACAAGCCTAGGGAACAAAACTAACACCTTGGGTTGGGTTAGAGCCACAGGAGTGGTAAGGGGGACTTTATTTGGTGTGGTCTTGGTTGGAACCTAAAAGGAATCATCCTTCTATTTTGCTGGGGCTTCTAACTAACTTTCAGCTACTATGATATATGGAGAAAGAAAGGAAAGAAGAAAAGCAGGAACACGAGGAAGGAAGGGAGAGAAAAAAGGAAAGAGAGAGAGAAAAAAAAAGAAAGAAAGCAGGAAGGAAGTTAGTTAGTTAGTTTCTGCTACGGATTGCGTTGTCTCCTCTAAACTCCTATGTTGAAGGCCCTAAACTCCAATGTGGTGATATCTGAAAGAAGAGCCTTCAGAGGTAATTAGGTTTAGATGAGGTCATTAGGGTGTGGCCTCAAGATGGGATTAGTGCCACAAGAAGACCCAGCAGAGAGCTCTCTCTCACCACCTTCATGCACTAAGGAAAGGCCCTGTGGGGGCATAAGAAAGCAGTCAAGGAGAGAGCTCTCAGTAGCTCAAGGAGAGAGCTCTCACAAGATACAGACCCTGCCGGCACACTGATCCAGGACTTTAGTCTCCAGAACTCTAAGAAATAAATTCCTGTTGTTTAAGCCACACAAACAGTGGTTTGTGTTATGGTACCACAAGTTTACTAAGACAGGTTCCTCTACCAAAGTAAAACCCATTAAGTGTGATTACCGGCTTTTGTTTCCTATTGCATCATTTCATTATGACTTTGGGTCAGGTCCTCATGGTACATTTTCCTTCTAGTCATTGACCTTTGGGATATTGGAGAAATTTAAAGAAACCCACAGTCTACTTGTACACTGGCTTCTAAATATTTATTTGGTGACATAGCATTATCCATGTCAATGGATCCAAGCATATTTCTATGCTAGGAAATACCACATACAAAGTTTCCACAGAAAAGTTGATATACCACAATATCACAATGTTCCTTTTTCTTTTTCCTTATCCCACCTTTATTTCACCACTATGGGAGAAATAAACAGAAGGAAAGATTCTAAATACATTCTTATCTCCCCTAATAGTCCCAAGATTTTTATCTCTGAATTTGTACATTATGCTTTGAAAACTAATGGTTTCAAGCTTTGTAAATCCATAACTTTTAGAAATTGGCCTCAGGTATAAACCAATTACATAGAAAGAGAAAAAGCACAAACTAAAGCACCATCATGTACAAAGCCCAACTAATTTTGCCCTGGGAGTAAATAGATACACACAGACATAAATACAGAGAAGAAAATGTGGATCTTTTTGAAATGTTTAAAAATGAATGTTCAGATTTTTGAACATCTTAACCAACGTTTAAAAAGGTAAACTCCAAATAAGATTTCTACCTCATAGAGGGATTTACACATTAAATTATATAATACTCGTGAAGTATTTAAAACAATGCTGCCACAGCAAGTCATCAATAAGTGATCATTTATATTTCACTTTTAAACATTTTAGACACTGTCCTATAAAATGAACTACTTAGGTTTACCTTATAACCTAGGAATATATCCAAATCTCTGTATCTTCAATCAGTTTGGGCATTTTCAACGTCTATTTTGCCTCTTCTTGGAGATTGAGGTGAAGGAGAGAATAATCTCTGCACAAGTTTTATTCCCTTTAACAGTGGCTTAAGTTAGGATTATTGTTATTATTATTATTAATTTTCCTTTGATGTGCCTTCCTTTGTCAAGGAAGGAAGTGGGATATAATGTGGATATTCTGGCCAAAGAATATTGCTAAGAAATTCACAAGATGGGGCAGGGGCAACTAAATGTTTAGGTCACAGATTAGGGAGTGGGAGTTAGCAGGTGGAGAGGACGGAGGAGGAAAAGGGGAGCCAGAAGGTGGCTTATTAGTGGAAACTGGAAGAGCAGT